>NC_056739.1:708830702-709048202 GCF_019279795.1 Protopterus annectens | reverse complement strand
CTTGAGACAGCTGCAAAAACAGACTGCTGTGTGAGGAAATCTGCTTTTCCTCACCTCATTTGTCATGCTTCTCATTACCTTTATTAATTAAGCGTAGTGTTTCTTTAGTTATACCTTCTAATTTAATTTCAAAAATCCTTCCCACTGCTTTCTTATTCATCCCTAATGATCACTAAATCATTGTGTTGTGAAAGCCCTCTGTTTAAGCTAGTTAAACTTCAATTACATTCCTTTTCATATTGTCACTCTTATTAGGTGAACACTATAGTCAGCAAGGGCAGGGGAAAAGAGGGTGGCTGTCTTAGCACAATCTGCTAGGGCATGCTGATTGGTACCTGCAAGCTGTATATGTAATCATTAAGCAGCCCTGATTACAGCTGTGGCTAATTAAGTAACTCTGAGTTACTCAATGTTTGTGGATTGGGTACTGTAACAGCTAGCAGAGTTTTTTTACTACAGTTTAGCAAAGATCCATTATGTACATACAAAAGAGGGCTTTGCTTGATGACTTTTTCCTGTAATTTTTTTTTTTTTTAATAAATAAAAGAAGATACGACACCAAATCTGGAGCTATACCAACAGTAGAATAAGCAACGTCCAAAAACAAAGTCAGTAGAAATGGAGGCTGTCATGATAAATGAACCAATACTTTAATAAAAATAAGAAATGATACAGGATGAGCACTTTTGCAACATAGTTTCTTCTTCAGATCTAAGAACTCTAAAAATACATCAGATTTAAATAATAAAACCAATTAAACAATTAGTACTTCAACCTCTTCAACTTTAAGGCTGGTCTTAAAGGGGTATTGCCATTTAGCCAAATACCCCTATTAGCAGCCAAAACAAAAATCCATTTAAGTTCTAAGAACTCAGTCTTAGTCTTTATATCTCCACCTCATATAGTAGTGCAATACCTCTCTAGAACCAAAAATTTAAATGTATGTAATACCCCTTCATTCATATTGTGCTTGGTCAGTGCATTCCTAGAATCAGCTCTATTAATAGCATAAATAGGCTCCCTTATTCGATCCCTGAAACACCTATTGGTCTTTTCAATGTAATGTGCATTGCAATAGTCACATATAGCTAGGTAGACAATATCTTTGGCATTACAGTCTGCAACGACATCAACAACAAACATTTGTCCATTCATTGAATTAACAAAAATAATATCTACCTTAATATAGGTACATATACTGCAAGCACTACAAGGACGTGTACCTTTCCTCTCATTCAAGTCTTTCTGGGGACGAATTATAACACAATAACCTCTTTAATGATGGATTATTCTTAAAAGTAAATTGAGGTTCACTGCCAAGCATATCCATACATTTGTTATCCGACATCAGAACTCTCAAAT
Organism: Protopterus annectens; assembly: GCF_019279795.1. Taxonomy (NCBI): domain Eukaryota; kingdom Metazoa; phylum Chordata; order Ceratodontiformes; family Protopteridae; genus Protopterus; species Protopterus annectens. The sequence continues at coordinate 709,046,840 of NC_056739.1, read as the reverse complement.
GCTTTTTAATAATATTACATATTTCATTCAAATCACTTGAGTATGTCAAAGACATCCTTGGAAAATCGTTACTATGACTACTATTAATAGGAGGTATATGATCACTATCAAAATATGGTCTAGCTCTATCATATCTAAATGACAGAACTTCATACTGTACACCAGTAATAACATGATCAGAATAGCCACGTTGTTTATACTCATTAGATAAAGCTTCAAAGGAGGAATACATATCACTATCTCTTGTATGCAGCCTGGCGTTCCTAAAGAACTGCCCTTTCATTACATTCAGCTTTAGCCTTTTAGGATGCATGCTATGTGAATATAACTTATTATTCACTTTACAGGACCTTTTAAACATTGTAGCATTCAAACCATAAGAATCCTTAGATACTTGTACGTCTAAGAATTCAATTCAAGATTCAGAGAAATTAAATGTAAATCTAAGAAAGTTTGTTGTCTGATGTAAATATGTAATAAACAAATGTAACTCTTCAACTGTACCTCCCCACGTAAAAAAAGCATAATCTACAAAACGACTATAATGTAAAATATTTCCAAAAAAGGGGTTCATTGAGTTAAAAACATGTGTAGCCTCCCAATGTGCGAGCACCATTTATTTTTGCGCATCTGGTATCCACAGCCTTAAAGTTGAAGAGGTTGAAGTGCTAATTGTGGCTGCTGATTGATTTTCTGCACATGAATTATTATTATTGTTATTAGACTAACTTACCTTTAATTTCTCTACAAACTGTCTAAAATTTCTATAAATATTAAATGATTGTCATATTAATTGTATCAATTCTTAACCAATTTTTTTATATCATTATTAGTTTGTTATAATTATTTCGACTGCAGATGTTTTTGTTTTATTTTTGAAGACTGTAAAATTATTTTTCCTTAACATGTTTTGTAATTATTTGGAGATTTTCTTCCCAGACCTCTGCTGAAAATAGGCTTCTACCCAGTTGGATGTTCCCAGAAATCAAATGTCAGTTAATCAATCAATCAATCAATCAATCAATCAATCAATAAATAAATGAACAGCAGGGCTGTTTGTGTCTGTCAGGACTAGACTGACACTGACAGGTTGCTGTGTGCTCGTTCAAAGAAATACGACTTTTCATTTCAGCTCATTTACAGTCATTGTACTTGGTGTTATACGAATTATAGTTTATATATATATATATATATATATATATATATATATATATATATATATATATATATATATATATATATATATGTGTGTGTGTGTGTGTGTGTGCGTGCGTGTATTGGACAAAACTGCCCCCAGAAAACTCCACGAGTTTTATTCAGCACATTATATTAAAGGAGTTTGACACCCCTGGCCTACAACATAATGTGCAACTTTTCCGAGACACTCTATTAAAATACATATGTGATGGAGTAATAATTACCTCACTTTTAATGTCTGCAAATGTGGTATTATTATTATATTTGGCAAAAAGGATAGTATTCATGATTTCAAAATAAGTGGTCAAATCATAAAAAATTGCCATTGCCATTGGAGATCTAAACAGTGGTTTAAACTTTGACTAGTGTGCATCTCCCACCCAAAGTCATAAAAATACTTCTATAACCCATCTAATCCTACACAACATGTATAGTCTCTTCAGAGAGAGTTGCACCACTTTTTAATTCTTTGATCTGACCCTTTATTAGAAACAGCAGTGTTCTGTAGCCTTCAAACAAGCAGTGATTCCTTTCTAGAAAAATCATTATATACAAAAAGTGGAACTACTCAGAATGCAAAAGCATTTAGGAATTGTTATTATATTCTGTTTTTCTTACAGGTTACTTGGAATTTACCTATACTAGGTGTTAAAGGCAACATCTAAGCCAGTTGTAGTTAAAAGTCTATGCTGGGAATGCACTCCTAGGGGAGCTATTGTTAGTTTAGGGACCATAGTAATAAAAGTAAATGTGAGTAAAGTAAATGTAACAGATGTGTTATGCAACACTTTCCTAGATTATGAAATAAGTTTCCATTCAGAACCAGTTGGTCATTCTACTTCCCATATATGTTTACAGAATGTCCATATTCACCAAGGATATCCACATCTCCAGGCTAGTTGCCCAACACAATGCATCTGAAATTCTCCAGGTGCAACTAACGCTAGGTAAGACTCCAATTCAAATTATAGCTTACTACAGATCCCCCACCATGCCCCAAGATTCTCACTACACCTTCCTAAACATAATGGAAAATATTAAGATTCAACCTTCTTCTTCTTCTTTTCCCGGTTAGGGGTTGCCACAGCAGATCATCTCTCCACTCATGATTGGCAGTGAAGTTTTATGGTGTTGAGTTGCCAGCCCGGCGCCCAACCTTCCACAGAAGGCACACACACTCACACCTAGGGCCAATTTAGAGTGTCCAATTCACCTACTGCATGTCTTTGGGATGAAACCGGAGCACCCTGAGGAAACCCACGTGACCACAGGGAGGACATGCAGACTCTGCACAGAAGGCACCCCAGCCAAGAATCGAACCGGAGAACCTCTTGCTGTGAGGTGGCAGTGCTAACGACTGCACCACCATGGCTACCCAAAATATTAATATTCAACCAAACACCCTAATACTGGGTGATTTCAATTACCCTGCCATTAACTGGGAAAGCTACTCGTGTACCAATACCTTTGCCCAATGATTCATGAAATTCATAAATTCCTGTGCCCTGGATCAACTAATCCATAGTCCCACCAGGGATGCCAATATCCTGGACTTGATCATTACCAGCATGGGAAATCATTGCTCCACACCACTGGTTTCCCCCTCATTGGTTAGGTCTAACCATAAGCTAATCACCTTTGACATCCACATTCCACCCCACCCCCTAGTAAGGAAACCTCCGTGAAAAACTTCTTCAAGGCCAACTTCATGCTACTCAAGTCAGAAGTGACAAACTTCAGGGCACCCATGCAGCCGGTAACCAAAGGTTCGACTGGTGAATCCTACACTAAAGCACTGTATGAGAACAAACTCATGCATGAATTGTGCCATCCCAAATAGAACCAAGATGCTCTCCTCCAAAAAAAGGAAACCAATCTGGTGGTCCCCTGCCATAAACAAACTATACAACAGAAGAAAGAAACTGTTGCAGAAAAAAGAAAAATCCCAGGATGCAAAAAACTCCCTTACTAGCCTCAGTAAGAAGTTGAGATCCCTCATAAAATCCTCTAAAGCTAGTTATGAAAATAAAATCTCCAAAGATTCCAAAGACAACCACAAGGCATTCTATAGCTATGTCAGGAATCTAAATGGCAATGGTCACATTTGCTCTGAGCTACAACAGAATGGCATTAAATATACTGATCCCAAGGACATTGCCAATATCCTGGCAGATCATTCAGTGCAATTTCACCCCCTAAAGGGTCCATCTCAATACCGAAAGATTGCTAAATTCTGGTAATCACGACCCCACTGGTAAAATCTGAACCTACGCCTATCTACATGAATACAGCATCCATGGGACCAGATGACATCCTGGGCTGTGTATTACATGAACTACAAAATGAGCTGGCACCTCCCCTAAGTGTCATGTTTAGTCATAGCCTCACCTCAGGCTTCGTACCCACTAAGTGGCACACAGTTACAGTCATCCCACTCCACAAGGGGGGATCCACCTTGGATCCTGGGAACTACCGTCTCATCAGTCTGATGAGCCTGATCTGCAAGGGTATGGAACGTATTATCATGGAATTTATAAACAAAGACATTTTCACCGTTCAAACACTGGACCCCACCCAGTTTGGGTTTGTGAAGGGCCGATTGTGTCTCCTGAACATGATTGACTTCTTTGAATCAGTCTCCAGAGCCATAGACGGGGGTAAGGCAGTCCATACAGCCTGTCTGGACTTCAACAAGGCCTTCGACACTATCCCCCACTCTGGAATCATAGATAAACTTACAAAGCTGGGCATTAATCCGTGTGTCACTCAATGGGTTGCCAACTGGCTTACTGACAGAACCCACACTGTAAAAGTAGATTACTCAAAATTACAGCTCCAGACAAATGACAAATGGAGTGCCTCAGGTTTCGGTTCTGGGACCGCTCTTGTTTGGCATCTACTTCTCCGAGGTACAAGCCAACACTAAGGGTCTCTGGCTAACAAAGTTCACAGATGACTGCAAACTGGGAGCCATTACTAAATCCCCAAATGACGTGGATATTCTACAAAAGGGCCTTACAGAAACAGATGCTTGGTGCAAGAGCCATGGGCTCAAGCTCAATGCCAAGAAGTGTATAGTTATCCCCATTTGGAAAAACCACATACCCATGAATTGCCACATAGGTGGCAGCACACTAAACACCGAAAGTATGATAAGAGACCCGGGAACACAGGTGGACAGTGGTCTCACCTTCGATAACAATTAGGAAATCCTTCTATGTGGCACACCTCATCACTAAGGGCTTTTTATCCAGAAAAAAAGAGGTCATTGTCCCACTGTACTCATCCCTCATTAGACCCATCATTGAGTACAACGCCCCATTTGGTTTGCACCTCACAAGACATCTGCAGCAACTGGTAAGGCCGCAGAAGTACCTCACTAAAAGAATCACAGGTCTAAAGCAGATGCCCTATGCTGACCGACTAAAAAAACTCCAGCTATACTCTGTCACATATCGTCTACTCAGAGGCAATCTCTGCTTAACATACAAGGCCATGTCAAACCTAGAGCTGTTGGACATGCTACACTTAAAGAAATCCCAATCCCTCAGAGCCACATGCTCCAGGGACCTAAACCTTGACATCACAATGAACAAGACATGCAGGAGAGATAGATTCCTGACCCAGAGACTGCCCATACTCTGGAATAGACTGCCCATACATGTCAAGCAGAGTGCCTCCTTGGCCGTCTTCAAACAGAACCTCGACAATTGGATGGGAGATAGGAAATGTACCTCAGGGATCACATCTGTCACTCTGCTAGTTAGGGGTCCAGGGAAGTAATATTCTGATAGAAAAAACATGGAATTATTATGGCTAGGCTTGTATAGGCTCTAAGGCCAATAGTCTAGTACCAACCTATGAACCTATGATTATTCTAAAGGAGGATTAAAATATCAGCTAGGAGTTATAGCAGTGAAGGCTAGTAAGTCATAATCTGAACAGTCAAACTCTATGAACCTGTAAGACAGGCATCTCTACACCTTCAGTTAGGTTTTCTAATGCCATGGTTTGTCACTCCCTAAATTGTGGAAATCTCCCTTTTATTGTTGTCTCGGGGGCCATCTCCATCAGTGTAGGAGGTAAAGCCCTGACTGTAACCGGGTTGGCTTGAGTTTGACTAGTGGCCTGGCTGTCTTTTGGAGCTGGCTTGGGGAGGATGGGCATGATGCTTATCACAGGAGTGAGGGTGCAGATTGGGGTCATCCAATGTTACAATCCCTCAGAAGAGGGGCAGTGATATAAATGCTGACCCTTCGTCTGGTTCTGCTGTCAAGCTATATATATGCTGTAGTCTTCATCAGGGATACATTAGAATGTGCACTGACATTGGAAAAGCAACAGTGGCCCATGCAGTGATGCAGGTCATATGTCCCCCACCTGGGGAAAAGTTATATTCTACAATCGGCCTTTATTGCATAAAGAGACTTTATATATTTTAAAATTTAATACATTATCTCCAGCAGGTTAGTGAATGTAACTGGAGAGTGTTTCTTTAAAATGTATATATGATTATTTTAATTTATGGCTGATTAATTAGGTGATTGTTTAATTAATTGTATTTAAGTGAATACATGTGTGTGTGTGTGTGTGTGTGTGTGTGTGTGTGTGTGTGTGTGTGTGTGTGTATATATATATATATATATATATATATATATATATATATATATATATATATATATATCGATGTATGGTGTGGCATATTTTGTAACTCCAGGAAGGCTGTGCTGAGGCGCCAGAGTGTTATTCAGTGTGAATAAACTATTTAATACAAGATTGGTGGCATCTTTTTCACTGGCTTTGTAGTCTGGTGTGTTTTAACACTTGTTTGGTGTTTTTTATATGATTTAACCACAACCTGCAGAATGTTCTTAGCGTGTTGCATGCTCCATAATATGATGGTGAGGAGACAGATAGGGCAGACTCAGTATACCACTACTATTAGACTGTGTGTGTGTGTGTGTGTGTGTGTGTGTGTGTGTGTGTGTGTGTGTGTGTGTGTGTGTGTGTGTCTGTGTACACACACACACACACACACACACACACACACACACACACACACACACACACACACACACACACACACACACACAAACACACACACACGCACATACAAAACCAGTAAGAAAGGTGTTTCAAAACTATCCGGTGAGAGTGTGGTGAAACAACAAAAACTAGCAGCAGTACAACAACCCCAAGACAGCTATATGGGCACAGTACATGGCAGTGCAGCTGAAGTGACAATATGCAGACTTATGAGCCCTTTTCAGCACAAACAGTGGCAATGTGGTGTCACCCAGATCAAACTTGACCCATGTATTGGGAATATAAAACAATGCTATCCTCATAATCAGACTAGAAACCACAACTTCTCCCATATTACAGCCAATAGAAAGCCAAGTGACTTCCTTCTACTAAGCCTAAATATTAGAAGTATATCCAACAAAGTCCATGAACTCCATGCCACTATGGACTTGTACTCCCCAGATATAGTCATCCTGACAGAAACCTGGCTAAAACCTCACATTACCAGTCAGCAAATACTCCCTACAGGTTATGGCATACTAAGAGCAGACCGGCTAACCAAGAAAGGAGGTGGTGTAGCTATAATATTTAAACAGCATTTAAACATCAAGATCTTAAAATCATCAGCTCCACAAATAGGCAATGAAGAAATAATATATACCAACCTCAATATAAACCAAAACAAAACCATCAACATAATTGGATGCTACTTCCCACCTGGCCAAAACATACCTCCACTAGAAAACCTCCTCAGCTGGTCTACCCATCATCTCCCCCAAGAAACTATCATTTTAGGTGATTTCAATATTGACTGGCAATCATGTTCTGGCAACCATCCAACCCATCATGTAAACCTTCATGGCTTCACCCAACTAGTCCAGTCACCAACCAGGATAAATAAAAACTCCAGCAAGCACACTACCCTGGATTGGATACTAGTCAGTAAGAGCCCCCAGTCATATATAACAGGCTGCTTATCAGATAGCCTCAGTGATCACTCCCCAACATTCCTACTCAAAAAATACCTATACCAAGCTAAACCTGTCATCTACCGTCAAATACGTAAAAACTAAACTTTAACCCACTCACATTCATCTCATCCCTCAAAGAATGTAACTGGCATCCTCTAAAGTACCTCAGTCTTGATGACGCAGTTTAATTTTTTAATATTACCTTCCTGAGCATCCTTAATTACCATGCCCCCATAAGACTTTCCAGAATCAAAGCACAACCCTCCCCATGGCTACAGAAAACCACTAAGTCAGAAATGAAAAACAGGGATAAAGCCTGGGAGCACTGGCGCAAAACCAAAACCCCCTCAACTAGACAGAAATTCCTAGAACTACACAATAGAGTCAAAAAGCTAATAAAACAGGACAAATTCCAATACTACCAGTCTGCCCTAGATTCCTCCAAACACAGCCCCAAACAATTCTGGTCCTCCATAAACTCCATCCTCCACCCAGGTAAAGTCAGTACCCCCTCCTCCTAACATCCCTCACTCTTCAGAAAATATTGCTACCTCATTCAACACACACTTCACACAAACCATACTATCACTAGCTAAACAACACAACCCCCCCCTCCTCTCCAATCCACACCTTCAACTAGTAATCTCCCCACTGCCTTCTCTTTTTCTCCTGTACCTACCTCCAACGTAAAAAAAACTCTTAACTAAACTTAAGCCCACCAAATTAGCAGCAGACAACCTCCCAAGTGAATACCTACAAATCGCAGCTGATGCTCTGGCCTATCCAGTATCCATCTTGATTAACTGATCTCTGTCAGAAAGTTACGTTCCCACACTGTGGAAAGTATCACATATAATTCCCCTCCACAAAGGTGGACCCTCCACAGAACTAAGCAATTACCACCCCATAGCTATTCTCTCTCCACTCTCCAAAATACTAGAGAGATGCATACATTCTCAGGTCCCAGACTACCTCCTTACTAACAACCTCCTTTCCAATACTCAGCATGGTTTCCAACCCAACCATAGCACCACCAGTGCCTTACTCTCCTTTACTAACACTATCCTTCAGCATAAAAACAATGGATATCTCTCCTCTGCTACTTTCCTAGACCTATCTAAAGCATTTGACATGGTCCCACACAAACAACTTATCTCTGTCCTCAATAACCTATCCTTCTCACAATCAGTCACCAACTGGTTTCCAGAGTTACCTATCTGACCGCCAACAATTCGTTATATGGCAGAATGACATATCTCCCCAACTACCTGTCTCCATAGGGATTCCCCAAGGATCCGTCCTTGGACCCCTACTCTTCTCTGTTTTCACCAATAATCTAGCCTCTGCCACCAAACATGGCACACTCATACAATACGCAGATGACTCAACCATCATCTGCTCAGCCCAGTCCCTACCCAAACTGCAAAAAGTCACACAGGAAGCCTTTTCCTCTGTTGAAACCTGGTTATCCGATGCCCAATTAATACTCAACCCAAACAAAACTAAACTACTCCTCTTCCAACCCACCAAACATACTCAAAACAACTCTCACTTTAACATCACAGCAAAAGACAACACCACTATATACCCAACTGAACACACCAAATTGCTAGGAGTGGAAATAGACAATAAACTAAAATTTGACATTCACATATCCATGACCATAAAAAAAGTCCACAAAAAACTAGGAGCGTTATACAGAAATAAGCAACTTCTCAACAAAGCAGCAAAGATTTCAGTAGCAAATTTCCACCTTATCTCCACCCTACTTTATGCCTCTCCAATATATACCAACCTAAGGCAATGCAATCTAAACAAGCTAGAGACCTGCTACAACAAAATCACCGGATTTGCCACAGGGGCATCCTACCGTAGTCACCACTGTCTCTCACTTGCTGAACTGGGCTGGCTTGAACTCCCTCACCTCCTTCGATGGTATCAACTCTCACTCACCCGCAAACTAGTAAACCATCCACTAAATGTCCCATCCCTCCAGAATCTACTCCAACCCTATCGCACCACCAGACCACTAAGATCAAGCAACAAAAATCACTTGCAGATCACTAAAGCCAATAACTCTGTTGTTGAAGTTCTATTCTCTTGCACCATAGCCAAATTATGGAACTCCCTCCCACCCACAGTTACCTCCATACCATCATGTACCCACTTCAAAACTTTACTAAAAGCTCACCTAGAAACATGCTGGCTATGCCCTTGCAACTTCCACTCTAATATTACCCACCCCATCCAACCACTACCTTTCTTTCCACTCCACTATCTACCTTGATTGTAGCAAGCTCAGATGCTCATAAGCCTAGTACTTATTATACAGCAGGAACTTTTTATTGTAACATTTGTTAATGTCTGTTATGTACTTCACAGATAAAGATTCTAGTTGTCTACTGATGTACTATGTTCTTCATCTGTAAATATGTTGTAAGTAATTGCTATGTAAATTGTTAATCACTATGTAATCCAATGTAACTACTGTCTGTTTATTTTAACTGTGGAGCTTTTCTCCCCGGGCCTCCGCTGAAAATGGGCCTACGCCCAGTCGGACACTCCTGGTCAACAAATATAAATAAATAAATAAACAAATAAATAAATAAAATAAATAAATACATAAAAATGCTAGTCAGTGCATGATCTAGCTACACTGTCATCGGGTTTATATTAGTACATCGAAGAATTACTACTTCGAATGTACTAATATCGAACGCTGAATATAGCAAAGCTGCAGAATATCGAATACTTTCCCAGGGAAAGTATTAGGTGGGCCGTTTCTGCAGCTTCGCTATTTCCTCGACTGTGGAGCAAAGGTTATGGACCAGTTAAGGTAAGTGGGCGAACGAAGGTGAGTGTGCGATAGGGACCTTAGGGTTAGGGAGCGGGTAAGGTGAGTGTGCGATAGGGACTTTAGGGTTAGGGAGCAGGTAAGGTGAGTGTGTGATAGGGACTTTAGGGTTAGCGAGCAGGTAAGGTGAGTGTGTGATAGGGACTTTAGGGTTAGGGAGCAGGTAAGGTGAGTGTGCGATAGGGACTTTAGAGTTAGGGAGCAGGTAAGGTGAGTGTGCAGTAGTTATGGACCTTAGGGTTAGGGTTGGGTTAAGGTAAGTGGATAGTTAGTAGTGTATGTATGGTTTAGTGTAGGGTTTTGTGAAGTGTATGTATGTGGATTATGTATTTTGGTGTGCTTGTGTTGTGTGTATGTTTGTTGGAACAGTGATTTTTTTCCCTGGGAAAAAATTTGCTGTTCTAAGTGCTCGATGTTGTGGTGTTTCAATGAAATGGTTCGCTATTAGAACATTCGATGTAGTAATACTTCGATGTTCTAATATAAACCCTGTGCATCAGCCATTCCTACATAGACCACATACAATGGAGGGTGGAATGGGCCTCTATTTTCATTCTGTGCACAGGTTCTAGGGACACATTGACAGTTCTGTGTCAACACACTGGGTAGGGGGCATATAACAGGAGTCTGAGATGGAGTTCTTGAAGTGTTGGGTACTTTGTGTCATAAGCTATTGAAATAAAGAGATAATAGTTTGAAAACAGTGAAAATATCACTTACAGTACATTCAGAGTAAACTTGTAATCCTCTAAGGAATTAAGTCAAGTAAGTAATAACTAAAGCCAAACAACCCTACTTCAGTAAATTACAAAATAATCACAAAATCAATTTAAAGGAATACTGGTCTGCTGTTATAAACCCAGAAAGAAGAACACACCAATTCCATTTCCAGAATAAACAGACGTGGACATTGGTAACATCTTTAATGTAAACTTCACCCTAAAACATTACAATATTATACCCTTACAGACTAATCCAAAGCCCACACCTGGATCTTTTAAGCTACAATAAATTAATATAACAGAAATAAAAAACACTGGGAAAATTAAAACCTGCCTGACATGCTCCAGATCTGTTACCCTCTGAATACCTACCTATATCTTGCTGCAGATTCTGTAGACCACCGTGTTGCTATATTTATCAATGGATCGATCACTGAACAATGTGTCCCACAGCTATGGAAACAATCCTATAATTCCTCTTCATAGAGGAGTTGTACAAAACAACCCCTCAAATTACAGATCCATTGACATACTGCTGCCCTATAGGGCACAGCTGTCTGATGTTTTCCTTTACACCACCTAAAAGACTGCAATAAAGGTGAGAAATGGTTAGGCTGAGTTGTGACACTAGGGTTACCATGATCTGTGACTGATATCCTTTGCTTAGTATATTCTTCTTTATGACCTGAACACACAAAGACACTCAGCCTAACTACCTGTACCATGAAATGTGACAGCTTAACATGTCAAAGATTATTTTGCTTAAAGAATAAACTTTCCCTCTCACACTCAGCCCATCAATCCATATCAAGAAGGAACTGGATGCTATATGGACCCCTGTGAATTCTGGTACAATATGTGGAGAAAGAAGCTCATCATTGGCCAATAAGCCTTGAACTTATCCACCAACCCATTAAACCTATGAATGTCTAACCTTATAGGTGAGTGTGATGTTTGTAAAGCACAGCAGGAAGGCCAGTGGCACTCTAACATAACAACGGGATGTACTTCAGATGAGATCCTTAGATATCTTTTCCAAGGTCCTCTCACAGGTCTGTACCTGCCTTAGTGAATCTCCACAAAGAAAGAGCATTTTGCTTTCCTCCTACATTCCAAAGACAGGAAGTAATGTGGATCTGGGACTCTAAATTGTTTGTAGGTATGAGTGTGTGCATGTGTGATACAGAAGAAAGACCTGGCAACCTACTTCCATTTCCCCTTGAAAACTCCACTGTGTCACTCTAGGAGTTAGAAGTGACTTGTATGGAGAGAACTAAGCTGAGAGGTAGGAGATATTAGTAGTGTGAGATGGGTGGAGGAGTCAGAGAGGGAAGAGGAATTATTTGACTTTAGTTAAAGAAAGAAGGGAACTGGATTGAGAATTAGGAGCTAGTGATGAGAGCTAGCAGGCAGTGGAAAGAGAGAGAGAGATAAAAAGGGAGCTGTAGTGAGGAGAAAGAGAATAATAATGACATTAAAATCCATCAGAAATGAGATGATTTAGCAATGACTGAAGAATGTCAGTTGCAGTACTGGAATGTGGCTAAACGTTATTTTAGTTTTTGCAAGAAGAAGGCAATTATGGTTTTTGATTGAATTTTTTGGGGGAGGAAGTTCCATAACTTTGTTACATATACTAGGTAACATAGATAATAGATGGCATCTTGTGATCTTCTTAGTTTCACCTGTGTGCCTGAACAAACCATACTAGAGCTAGAACTCCCCTCTCTGCTTTTAAGACATCTGCCACCTTTATTGTATGTAAATAAACTCATTCTTTTCAGAGTAACAATAGCTTCATATAATACCTTTTCAAATTAGTTATTATTTAGTAGTTAACATGTCCAAAGGCTAAACTGTGGATTCATCTTCAGATGACTCATCAAACTGGAAAAAAGAGAGGACTTACTATGACTAGATACAAAAACTTTGTTTAAAAGCCATAGATGATTGCTATATATATATATATTACACTTGTGCTAAAGGTTTCCTTCTGACATGCATACAGATTTTCCATTCCTATCTGGCTGCATTCTCTTGTCATAAACTAAACGAGTTTATATCTGAAGTTGGGATCATATGACCATGTGTAAGTAAACTTGGCTAACAGAGGGCTTGATTATGAAATATATTTGTTGTGTATAAATTCCTTTTCTCACCCTTCCTGTTCCTTGCTATTGAATAAACAAAAGCCTAAAACTGCATCAACATGAAACAAAAGAAAAATTAAGGTAGTTCGGTCAGTCAGCCAGATTCATTGTTAAGTGATTATATATTATGCATAATGAGCAGAGGTATACACCATAGCAGTAATGTATGGTAAAGCTGTGGGTCGTATTGCGATCTCCTCATAACTTGCTGTGGTTTGGTCATGAGGGTAACAGCTGAGTAATCATATCTTGCTGAACTTGGTAAAGACCAGCATAACGCACACGTGTTATTGCTGTAATATAGTGACTAAGAGAATCGATACATAGACAGCACTCACTCTTTTGTTGCGTATACTTTTACGGCTACAGTCTTTTTTTTATTATTACCTGTTGCTAATGAGGAAGTCTACTGGACACAACTTTCCTTTTTCAGGGGCAACTCAGGAGATTTGTCTGTTTAAATGATTTGCTCAGACTCTCATAGTAAGCAAATTGTGGTGGCAGGGATGAGGAATCAAACCCTTTATCCACAGCACAGGAAGCTTTTTAACAGCTCAGTGCTTTAGTCCTATGTGCTAACTTCCAGACACAAAACTGGTTGAAATACCTTGAGCTACTTATTGCTCCTTGTTGCTTCTGTCATAACTTAATAACTGTTGTAGTTTCTTAATATCAAGGCACTTTATCTAACAGAAATGAAGCGGCAGCCTCTACTCTACCCACAAACATGTTATGAAGCAGACTGTGCTGTTTTTGCCGCTGTTTCTGTGTACTGAACTCAATTCTTAAACAAATTCTTAGAAATGGAGAACAAAATGACACGAACACTGGGCAGTGTACCAAAGCCAATGCTATTTCAGTACCTCTTTCTTATTTGGAAATTAAAACTTGTAACTGAAAAGCTTGAGTTTGCAGTTACACTGATTACTTTCAGGCTTCTTGTTCATTCATGGTTATAGACAGGCAATTATGGATTTTGTGAGTGAAAGAGTAAAAATTTAGTTGAGCTGATGTTGAGACTGTAGAAAGGTGCATACCTACCTTGTTAATAAGGCTTTTGAAATTCAGCAGGTGCAATCATATTGTCAAATCTAGTCTACTTTTTCTCAAGTCTGACACTGAAACATCAGAAATACTCCCATCTCACAGACCTGGTATCAATGTGACTGCTGTGTATCATGATGAGGCATGCAACCCGTTTAATTTTCCAAAATAAATGTATTCCTTGCTCCAGTCTGAAAAGGGTGTTTGCTGCTTAAAGTTTAAAATACATTTAAAAAAGACTGTTGACTGTGTCAGGGGATAGTTAGAACCATGTATTCTGCCGATAAGAAAATATTTTAAAAGAAATCACTTTTCCATTTGGTGTACAGCAGGTAAAGTTTGTAACTTGATGGGAAAATGTGATGTAATGCTTTATATATATATATATATATATATATATATATATATATATATATATATATATATATATATATTTATATATATATATATATATATATAATATATATATATATATATATATATATATGTGTGTGTGTGTGTGTGTATGTCTGTGTGTATTTATACGGATTTGTGTGTGTGTCTATATATATATGTGTGTGTGTGTGTGTGTGTGTATATATATATATATATATATATATATATATATATATATATATATATTTTGCTGAAATGTGTTCTTATATGGTTTGCATTTAGTGATCTGTTTTTGGAGGCCACTGTTTTCTCCATGAGTTATACAGTCCTGAAGAACTGCATTCAGGGTACTGGCTTTCACTATCTGTTAATCTTTGAGTTATGCAATATAAACGTACAATTGTGATTGGCTTATTTCTTTGTAATTACTCATGCCATATTATAATTATTAATATATCTCAAATACTTAATGTTACAGGCTCCACTGACATTTGTTCTCATCATCATCATCATCATCATCATCACCATCTTTTTCTAAACTCCTTGTGAGGGTTGCAGTGGTAACAAACTAGCCATGGTAACTGCAATCTGCAGTTAATCATGAGAGATTTCCATGCATGGTGACAGACTTTATCCCCTAGTGTGCCATGAGGTCATGTTCCAGTGTACTTTGCTTGGTAAACCTCCTGTAGTAGATACCTGATGAGGTGCTCATTCCTTCACATCAGACTCCTCTCAACTTGGAAGAGCAGTGGCTATACCCCCTAGGTCCTCTTACATTGCAGAAGTGCTCTGACTCCCCTGTTGGTCACTCAGAGTAAGACAATCTACACTACAAAGGGACTTGATTTCTCCCAGACCATCACAAAATACTGATATTAAAACATTCCCACCTGAGTAGTTGCTGCCCCTTATCTGGGGAGAGCAATCTGCTGTGTTTGAAGACAGGAGTATGACCTCTAATTTGAAGGTGTTTCTTTTCATCCCATCTGCCTCAGACTCAGCAGCAAATTACTTCAGTGCATGCTGACAAGGCTAACAAAACAGCATCATCTGCAAAGAACAAAAATGTAACTCTTATGCATACTTTCCAGACATTGGCTGTGGCTTGATACTCTGTCCATGAAATCATAAACAGCAGGAAACACAAGACATGCCTGCTTAGGGAGTATCTGACAACACCAGGAATGTGGACACGACTCTCACTCATCATATACAAGGATCAAATGCCATGCAGCAGTAGCCCTGGTACTTCATATTGTTATATCACTTCCCACAAGACATTCTGGGGAAAACAGTAATATACTTTTTCCAGCTCCACAAAACATAAGTATTTAACATGTTCAAAGTCTCATGAATCTCCCAGTGTCTGTATGGGATAAAGAGTTGATCCACTGTTCCATGGCCAGTACAAAATATGCATTCCTCCTCCAGAATCAGGGGCTGGACACTTTATCATGGTGGAGGAGCCTGTGTGCCCTTAAAATCCCTATTGCTAGGTTGCTTGGATTTCTATGCTTTTGATGGGGTCAAGATGTCTGAGAATGCAGACAAGACAGTCAGTGATCTAGAATACCAACAGGATGGCTTAGTTAAACCATCTGAAAACCTCACCTTGGAAAAGGATACTAAGACACATCACTGAAACCAGGCTAGGCATGGAGTTCAGTGGTGAGTGTCTGGGTGACCACGTAGTCCTGCCAGGCTCAGCCCAAAAATGCTTGTGTTGCCACCACATGTGGACACTTCTTACAAGGTGAAAACTGGGCATCAGGAACAATGCCACTCAAGTATGGTGCTGGATACCTACAGATTTTCATATTTCTACCTTGAAGAATTTAATATTTATGTGTGAATGTTGGAGATCCCTAGGAAGGGTGGGCGGAGATAGGTAAGAAAAATTTTTCCAAACTGAATACAACTGCTGATTTGTTTTAAGGCTTTAATGCTAGTCATGAATTGTCTGTAATAAACACAATGTTTGAACACAAAGATTCTCCTAAATGTATTTGGTACTAGGGCAAGCTTGGATCAAAGGTCAGTGATCAAGTCTGTTGTCATGCCATCGTACCTGAGGCCATACATTTTGGATACCTGGCACAACACAGATGTTACACTATCATCTGAGCACAGTTTATCGGTGAACTGCATCAGATGACTGAGGTTGCAGTTACACAGAGCTAGGAAGCCAAAACATGTAGTCAGAGTATACTGCAAACTCGTATTTAATACTTATTTGTGAGATAACAGTTTCTTCTTTATACCTAGACAGGCCAGGGACATGTATTCTGAGTAAACCCTGTTCAAGACCTCATTAATTTGGGAAACACTAAGAAGTTGTGGATAAAGAGTGGTCAGCACCTGTCATGGTAATCACATTTCCAGGTGTTGGACACCACTCCTGAGGAAGGCTGCAAGATTAAAAGAAATGCTAATGGGGTGAGGAATATTAGACTGATATATACCCATAAAAAGGAAGGCAGCAGTTATTGTAGTTGCAAAAGTGAAATCTTGGCTGTTGAAGGAGTTTGACAAGAATGTGCAGAATGACATTGGCTGGTTTCAAAGAGGTTCTGGCAAACCATCCAGTGACTCAAGAGGGTGAGCTAAGATATTGCTCAAAGGGCTGTTCTCATTAAGGGTGGATAAATTCCAACTTTAAATGGGGACATTGTTGAGGTATAGAAACAGTTTAAGGAACTTCTTAATCCATGGACATGCCCCCCTCTAACGAGGCAGTGCCAGAAGCAGGTAGTGGAAATTGATCCATTTCACTAGGTGAGGCCACCGTGGCAAGGCTGCTGGAATGGATGTGATCTACTGGTAAAGCTGACAGTGACAGACATTGTTGGGGTATTATGCTTAACACACATTTTTCAGTGCTTCATGGAAGGATGCAGAGTACCTTTGGACTGGCAAACCAAAGTAGAGTTCCTTATGTTCAGTAAGGGTGATAGGAAAGTGTGTCCCCATTACAGAGGAATCACATTCCTTATCCCCCCTTTGAAAGCATAAGTTTCAAACTGTAAATCCTAATAACTTAATGTTTGCCTTGTTCTTAGGTAGAGAAGTACAATTAATATTGTGTTCACAGTCCTCCTTCCACCCATTTGCAAAGATAAAAGCATCACAGCTTCCACTCAGTTCTTCTGTAGTAAGATAGTCTGATGCTGCGAGACTTAAAGTAAAGGTACCCCCTAAACAGCACATCAGGAATAAACTTATATAGTCAGGCCATCTCAAGGTAATAGTTTAAACCCTAGTTTTAATACTAACCATGATCCTTAATCCAACTTCTAGGTCTCTTTGTTGCTTTTGTAAATCATTCTATAGTAATCCATGTGGTTCCACAAACCTTCCAAACCAACTATCTCCTGGATTGGAAACTGGAAATTCACCCGTAGTCTGGCAGCTTTGCCTCTGTTGGACAGAGGCAGTAGTTAAATCATGTCCAGCTAACATATACTCCTTTAAAATAACTTCTAAAGCATAACTTGTGAGAGACATTTTGGGCTGCATGGCTAGGCTTCTAAAGGCCCAGTGGTCATTAGCCTAGTATACACTTATGAACCTATTATCATACAGACATTCAGTGCTTAAACTTACCTGGCTCTGCTTCTATTTTTTTTTCACTTTTTTATATACTTTTTTTTTGTTTCTATGATTTGCCTTATCCTTTTCTACCCTACAAGAACCTTGTGATAGCCTTTCATTTTCTAGAGGATCATTCCTTTTGTTAACACTCATTCACAAGAGAGCCAAGCTGGAGAAGAGAAGATTGTGTCTCACATCCTATTTTGTATAGGGAATTTTTGGTGAATGTGTCTTTATGTTCTGCTTCCTAATGTAGTAGTGTGTACAATATATGCAGTACCTAGACGCACATGCCTGGAGTGAGTATGCATTGTCTCACCCTTTTCAGGGTGCTCCTTGATCATTTTGCACTAGTTTCTGGTCTCCAGCAGGGAACACTCCTGTTGAGGTGACTCACACCATGACCCCAAGGAAGAAGAGCTTGTAGTTGGTGACTTCACCTTTCTTGTTCCACCTGGCTCTTAAGATCAGGATTTAGTAGCTGAACCTGTAATGCTGACTATACAGATTAACACCTTGCAACTGAATTAATGAGGTGGGTTCTACGTATTCCTCTTTGTATGATCTTCTTTTCAAATATCTCTTTCTAATTAACAAACCATTGGCTTGATAATCGCTTCAGTAATTCTGTCTGTGGCCTGTTTACTATATTTTAAAAGGCAAATACTGAAGCACAAACCCTTATTTGGATTACCAATGGCCTGCTTTAGCCAGTTCCTATCATAGGTCATCCCAAAGCTATTGTTTACACCAGCAGTAAAAGAAATGACTGAAAAAAAATTATAGGCTGGATTAGAAAACCTTGTTAGGTACAATACTATGTGCTGAATATATCAAAATGTGTAATTATTTTGGAGTTAAATTTTCCAAAAAAATCATTTTCTTCACCTGAAAACCTCTACATGTAAACTTTCAAGTTAATAAAAGAACTGTACTTGGCAGGCATGGAAGGTATGGGATTTTCACTCTTGGATCACATCACTGTGTGGTTTAGGACCAGTGGAGTGAAGGATAGTATAGAAAATTAGGATGAAACAAGCTTTGGAAATAGGCGAGGAAAGTACTTCTCAGGACTGCAGATAAGATGTGAGAAACATGCAAAAAAATAAAAACTCAGGGAAATCCCAATGTGGTTGCATAGGAATATGAGGTTAGGAGTTAAGAAAAAAGATAGGGCCTACAAGGTGATAGGGAGATGATAAAAATGTGGAGGAAGCACAGTAAAGGAGAGTAGTAGAAGGCCAGTGGAGATGATGGGAGCAGCAAAGGCAAAATGATAAAACTGACTAGGAAAAAAGGATCCAACTGCACAAATGCTTTTTTGGGAATGTAGTAGAAGGGAAGAAGGGAGGGAGAGACTTGGAAATTCTGAGCAAAGATAGGAGGGAGCTGACACAATACTGGTTAAAAGTAGAGTTACTCAATGAATATTTTACTTTGCTCTTAACAAAGTAAACAAGCAGAAGGTACCATGCTGGGATGCAAGCAGGTTAGAATGATGTGAACAGTAGACACTCTAAAATAGTAAAGGAAGGGGATTAGAGAGAAAGTGCTTCACCTTAGGGAGGAACCAGAGCAACTACCTGTCAGACTAATCCATAATCTCACAAATGTTTTGATGGTTACTCTGACAGAGATTTTCAACAGATCACTGGCTAATGCAGCAGTGACAGAGGACTGAAGGCTACAGGTGTGGTACCACTGTACAAGATGGGAAGCAGTTGCAGGGAAAATTATGCAGTGACTCCTGAGAGGGACGTCTGTTAGTATTTCTAGAAGACAACAATCTGCAGGACAGCAGCAATAAGGGTCCCTGGCCAATGGGAGTTACCAGTCAGTCTTGCTCCAGTTTCACAGCTGAGCTTGATTGCCAGTAGATGTGGGATAGCTGGATGTTGGTAAAGTCTTTTACTTAGTCTCACACATGAAGCCGACAGGAAATCTGGAAGGGCTAGTGGTACTAGAAGGACTGAGGAACTGGATAACTGCACGGTTGAGCAGCAGAATGCAGAGGATTGTGGTGAGAGGGATGTTTTTAGGAATAAGGAGAATGGTTAGTGTAGTACCACCAGAGGTTTGTCCTGGGTCCTGTACTCTCCAATATGTTTGTCTCAGGCATGCCTGAGAGGATAGAGAACATGGCCAGCCTCTTTGAAGAAGACACACAGAAAATAGCAGCAGTAGTGGGGGAATGGAGGTAAGAGCCTAGGAAAGGATTTGAAAAGGCTGAGCAAACTAAGACAATGTGGCAGTTGAGGTTCACTGCAAACAAATATACATGGGTCACAATGACCATGGTGTAAACTATCAGCTGGGTGAGTGGAATTGAATACAGTGGAGCAGGAAAAGGATCTGGGGGTACTAATCACACCTGGATTGGACGATCTGGAGAAAAATAATCAAACGTCAAATAAATAAATAAATGAGAGGAAGGTGGCAGCAGTAAACAGAATGCTAGTGTGTATCCTCATGAGATGTACTCAAGAAGGAAAACAGTAATGCTTCTATTCTACAGGGCCTTGGTCAGAACACACAGTAAGTATGTGTGCAGTCCTGGAGGCCATACAAAGAAGGGGACATCAGGATGCTCGAAAAAATCCATAGGAAATGTACCAGAAAATCTACTAAATGGCTGGGAAAGAAAATGGTCATATAATAGAGGAGGTGTGGTCTTCTTATTTGAGACTTGAAGAAACCCAGGAAAAAGGCTATTGGTACACAAGCTCATATCAAGGAGGTGCAAAGAATCATCCTGAACAGGTGGGAGACAGGGAGAGAGAAGGAGGGGGCTCAGGCAACAAATTGTAACCCGTAGCAACTCTCTGGATTACTGTAAAGCATAAATTCATAAATATACCATTAAAGTACTTTTTCAGAGAGAGAGGGCTGTAGACCTGTGGACTGGACTTCCAGAATGGCTGTCTTGTGGGAATCCACAGAAGCATTTAAATAGAGCGGTAGGTGACTTATTTAGTACCTTTGCTGCACTTCTGTATTCAAGAAGGCATGGGACAGGAGCAGAAAGGATAAGATAGGGATGGAGGAAAGGTAGAATGTTAAATGTACATAAAGAACAGACTAGTCAGGCTTTTAATGTCACCTGCTATCTAGCAAATGTAATGCAAAGTAGATCATATGGGTTCAAGGCTTACAATGATAATATCTAGTAAAAAGCAATAGTATTTACAGTTATCCTTTTCTTACTCAGTGCTCAGCTGCATATTCCAGTACAAGATATTTGAATGCATAGAATGTGTGCGTAAATATTCCTTCTTCATGTTTGTGCAGCCTTTAGATGCATTGAATTTATAGTCCAGGGAAGTGAGGGCAGAGCCCCAGCATTAGGTGTAGCAGCCTATTGATGCGTGCTTTCTTACACACACACAACAAAATCTGGCTATATCAGTATGTGCTGTTTGGCAGGTTGCAGCACATGCCCTAGTTCACATGCCATTTTGCTTTAGCACATAATTTACATCAGCTGTTAGTAATACAGTGTACCAGCCTAATTTCCTCTCTCCAGACTGGGTGAGAGAGAGTTTCGCCTACTCACCCCCTCTTGTCCTTAGTGTCATTCATTAACTTAAATACTTCTATGCCATGAAACCTAGTCCGTGGTTGTTGTTGTTACCCTACATTCACTTTCATTTAAGCCTAACTCTACTTTGATTTCTTTCTTACCTCTCTATCCATTATTTAGACATAAATAGTCTGTTAATCCACACGCATCCCCATAAAAAGTCAGTGTGGCTGATGGTGAGTTTCTGCACAGAAATCTACTGTACTTGTATTACCTTACAAGAGATGCATATATAATTTGTTAATTTATAGACACAACATAATCTGTTCTTCTTTCTGGATGTGTCAGTGTGTTACTTTCCTCTTATGTGTAATCCCTTTGAAAGCATTTTACCTATCAGTGCACTAATGTTCTGTTGAACGGAACTTTTCTCTCCAGGTCTCCACAAAAAACAGTTTCTGCCAAGTTCAGATTTTCATGTTACAAAATAAGTAAACAAACAACCCATATATTATATGCTGGACTTCACAGGTGGTTGGTTAGGGGGAGAAGAGTTTATATAAAATCTTTTAAGTCTAACCAGTCATGTCTTAGGAGTAATGTTCTTTAGGGGTTAGGATGGTGCACATTATTTTTTATCTGCTTGTTCTCTTAAATTCTGAATAATCGTGACACTTAATTAGCAACTTTGTGGATAATTGCATGTGTGGAGGATTTACTTGCATTATTACGTATGTGAGCTATTAGAGTTGTTGTCTGGTAACAACTCAACATGTTTTTCCCCTAGGGTTATGGTTTTATTTTTGAAAAGTGTGCATTAATACAGTTTGGAGTACTGCAGACAGATATAACACTTTTACTAACATAATTACATCTTTATACAGTTATTAATGTTAAACAAACTTGGTGCTATCATACTTAGCAAATAGTCTTTTAGTAGTAGTGTGAATAACACACAAGTTAAAGCATTTTGCAACACAAACCTTATGAAAAAAGAGATGGTACATTATTTATTTATTTTTATTTAACATTTGTTTTACCAGGATAATCCAATGGGACAGCTAGTGCCCATTTTCAGCAGAGTCCTGGGGAAAAAAGCTCCAAGAAGTTACAGTTGCAATACATAAGTTGTTAAAGATTAACATTAAGTAGAATGCTGACATTTTAGGCAGGTGTGACAGTTGAATGCAATAATAGTAGATGGATAACAAATGGTGGAATGTTAACATGTAAAAGGCAGAAACAGTTAAATGCAAACAGTCAAATGCAGTACAATTAGGAGATCGCAAATGTTACAGTGCTAGTACATTATATGAACATAAGGTACTCAGAGTAGGTACATATTTACAATATTTACAAATATGTACGATGCACATACGTGGACCAAAAAGATAGTGAGAAGTAGGCATCAGGGGCCATTGCCATGAGAATTGTTTAAGATGATAGTTAAATATATTCTTAATACAGCTTTCTAGTTTGGATTCTGAAAGATTACCTAGGAGTGGTAAGTGCTATGGCCTCAATGGTGCAAAACTACAACTCAAAGAGACATTGGCAGAAATGAGGAAATACCTCATTATTGGTTAATTTTCATGTATCTAAATCACTCTGTGATGACTGCATGTGCTAAAAATCATCTTGTGGCCCATTCAGTGTGTAGTCACAGGCACGCTCTGCACTCACTCCCCTCATATATGCACACATTCATACACACATGGACACATCTCCATACCTCTCACCTGCTTCTGATTTTTTTAAAAACGTTCATGACCTATATTCACCATGTCTCTATCACATATTTAAGTTATTGAAAGTAATATTTCAGAAATGTCATTGGTGTCTAACCCCCCCCATTATTACAGCCTATGCTCATTAGTCTAGGGGGAGGTGTGTGGTTTGTGTGTATGGGGGGCTTCCATATCTCACATCAAATACCGTCTCACCCAAACATACTCACTGACACACTCACCCATATATCCAGGCACACACCTGCTTTACCTACTCATAACTACCCTCCCTCACTGTGACCACTCAGGCAGGCGCACATTCTTACTCACACACACAAACACCCACACACCTGAGACCATTCATACTTCTGTATACACACACACGCTGATACACACATAACCCCTACCACAACCTGTCTGCATAGTTCCATGACACTTGTCTCTACTGCTTTCTGTTCCACGGAAAGTAATGGGTGAATGTGAGCTTTTAGTTGTGTTAATGATTATGGATAGGGGGTTCATTTATGCAGCTGATAGGTTCTATAAATTTCTTGGCTGTATAAATCACTTATCAGCAACATTTCTGGGAGAGAGCTTATGATTCATTATCATATGCTGGTTTCCCAGAATACCTAATTAACATTGCAGTAAGCCAAGGTGACAGACCACCCCTGTCATTATACAAACAGCATAGAATCACTGCGGTAGGGTTGTCTGTGAATCAGAATAGTCTACCACAGCCATTTCAGAATCCCAGGGTCTTTTTTGAATAGCTAAGATTGATACAGCAAAGTTAAAATTGCTTCAAAGAAAATTCACTAAAGGATAAAGTCTTATTTAGCAAAGTCAGAACTGATTCAAAGAAAATTCACTAGAGGGAATCTGTCACTGACAGCATTTTGATTCTGTTGCATTCCAGTCTTTAAAATGTAGTAGCTTATTAATTAACAAGTGGCAATTTTTCCTGTAAAGCATTTAATAATAAATCCTCTTATGGCATTAAAGAATAACTGTTTCAGCACTTTCATTACATAGCTTTAAATTCAGAACTGAACTGTGTAGCAGCATTAGAAAGGATATGTTTGTGTCATAAGGTATACATCAGCTCTGTAAAAAGTTTTTCAAATTAAACGTCTGAATCTTTTAATATATTCTGAAATACCTTGAACCACTGGATAGATGACATAAATAGCTGCATATTATCCATGAATGAGTTTTACATTTCTAGAATGATATAGAGCATTGAATGTAGGTAATATTTACTGTGAACTAATATTTATTATGAACTATCCTGAGTGTGTTTTTTGTGGATAAAGAGGGACAAGGTCTCTGCTATGCCAGAGACTTTCATTTTCTACATTTTAGGTAGAAATATGACCTTTAGCTCTCTAGATACTTCTAGGAGACAGCAGTTCATTTTCATTAGGACAGCTTTTCTTAAATTTTATTTATTGAACTTATGCAAAATATTACAGTTGATATAATTGTTATTGAGGTTAATATGTTTATGAAAATTAAAGAACAGTTTTGAAAATAGTATATGATGGTTACATAAGATACTTCTAATTATACAAATTACAAAACAATATGACAATTTTGCACAAACTGTGGTTAGACTGTCTTTGTAGAAGACAATTTCAAGAAGCAGAGATATGTTTAAATAAATCAACACGTGATATCACTTTAGTCCAAGAATTCTTAATGAATGTTTTGGGATGGTTCTACTTCAAACCATTGAATTACCACTTCATTGAATCACACATCATCAAAATGCCATTGTCGAAACTGCAGAACATTGAACACCTGGAACATCAAAAACTAACTCCAGGAAAACCACCACTAAGCCAAAAATACCCCAAAGCAAATCAAACCCACTGATGTGGGGGGGGGGGAGCTAATCCAAGATCACACTACAGTGGGTAAAGGGCAAAGTTCACCATAGTGGCCAAGTGTTTTTTTTTCCAGGGAAAGTTTTGGATGTTCCAGGTGTTCGATGTTCTACAGTTTCGGTGATGTCATCTCGATGATGTGGGATTCAATTAAGTGGCAGCTCGATACTTTGAAGTAGACCTGTTTTGGGATATATCCTGCTTTCTTTTACTCTAAACTCTCTGATGGCTGTTTCTTTTAAAGAAGACAGTAATTCTTTGATTCGAGGATGTGAAGTCTTTCTCTGTTATTTGGTTACACTTTTTCTTGCCGCTGCTAGGATTGTCCATAATAAGTAAAGATTTCCATTGTTCATTTTTTGATTTCCTGTTATATTGTGTAAAACTAATATCTTAGTTAGAGAATCAAACAATAAGGTTTTCAATAAATATTTTATTCCATTCCAAAATTATTTTAAAGAAGGACAAACAAAAATAACCATATTGACATATTTTCAGATACAAACATTATGCATCAGGTAGTCTTCTATACAGTCATTATCAGTTGAACATTACATAGCTCATTCAATTCCTTCCTTCCCATAAACCTAATTTTTCCTCCGAAACATTATTCTGCATATATTTTTTCACAATTCCCATTTTATTATATGTAATCTTCTCCTACTCTTTTCTAAAGATCCCACAACCAGTTCTTTTATCTCTCTCATTATGTTCACTACTTCTTGTACGATTGGTTTATACTTTGATTTCCATTTTTTAATAGTTGCATTTTGGGCAGACACCAGCATTAAGCTTGGCAAGGCCTTATTATGTCTAAGCAGTTCTGATTCTGTATTACAGCTCAAAGATAATTTCTTTAGTTACACCAATTTGCTCAACCAGTATTTCTGACAGAGTAGTCCTGTGTATTTATGTTTTGTAGTTATATCCAATTTTGAGAGTCTATATCAGATTCCTTTATAAGTTGATGTATATCCTTTGCTTTCAAGTCTTTAAAACATTATTTTCAGCAAACTAAAGTGTTTGGTTTCTCAGTTATTAATTTTATGCCAGAAAGTTTTATCAGGGAAATCTTTAGTTATTGCAAATGGAACAATTGTCTCAAACCAAAATTTCAGATAGAGAGATAAGCCCTGTATAAGGTGTAATATTTTTGGAAAGAGAACCAGTTGTATTAATTGTAGTTTATCTTCAAAGAAAGTTAGAGTTTTTTTTCCAGTTAGAAGTTAGTTTTGTGATTGTTTCTAAGACTATCATTTATATTTTTGTTTCCTCTGTTGTTTCAGTTATAGTAATGCCTAAATATTCGTAAGGTGGTGTTTGATTACCTATGGTGTGTTTTTGTTTGCTTGGAGTTTTCCTTTTTATCTAAAAATAAATACTTGGACTTCAAGTTATTAAAATGAAGTCCTGAATAAGACCGGAACTGGTTAATAGTGCAGTCTAATTCTTTTAATGTACTTTGTGAGTTTGAGAGAGTTAATAGGATAGCATCAGTGAATAATGTGATTTTTGAGTAATATTTATTTGAAATGTTTGTACCTTTAATTTTTGGACTTGTCTGGACTGAAATTGCTAGAATTTCTATAGCTATAGCAACTAAAATAGGAGCTAGAGGATAACCATATTTAGTGCCCTTGCTCAGAGAGATATATTTGTAAAATATTAGCAGTGACCAGACAGACACCGTACTACTGTATCCATTAATATTTATTTGTATTAGTATACATTCTTGCCAAACAGTTAATACTGTCAGAGTTATTTCAATTCTATTATAACACAGCTAGACACAAAGTAATGACTGATGCACACTCAAAGACATCACTAAAGAGTGAAAATACTGTCCAGTTTATATACTCTTGTAAATGTCAAACAATGTTATTTTTAATGTCCTTGTGACTTGTTCTTCTGGTTTGATTTCTGTTTTATGTCCTTCTTTGGTAATTTTCTTCCTTGCTGTATCTGAAGACTTTACAAAAAGTCTCTCCACGTTATCTTTGCGTCACTTGAAGTGTCTGTATTTTATTCTATTTATTTATGCATCTGAAAGCTCACAGAAAGCCCTTGTAATGCAAAGTTTCTGTTTGAGATGTCAGTGTAACTTCCTTTTTTCTATAACAGGATGCCATTTACAGTAAGCCCACAGCTATATGTTATTAATATCTAAGCTGAACATTTACAAGAAATCTTTTTAATAAAAGGTCATCACTTAACTGTTCTTGCAAAGCAAGCCATATTGAAAACTGATGTTTATCCTTGCATATTTTCTTTACTGCACACACAGTATAATTTTGGGGAAAAACATTTTAATTTATACAATCTCTATCAATATTCAGAGACAAATGGTCCTATCTTGATGTAAGCTTTGTTGTTGTTGTTTTTTTTTGTAAATGTTTGTTAAAAGAGAGATAAATTGTGGTGGAAAGTCAAATAATTTGAAAGCCTTAAATAAGTAGTTCCAGTTTAAGGAATATAAGTCTTTTTCAATATCTAAGTTAATGAAGAGAATGTTTTTCTTGTTTGTTATTAAGCCAAGCATGTGTTTGCCTTTAGTACAAGAAACCAGTCTGATCTGGTCAATTGTTAGGGATAGATGTTGTTTTAATCTATTTGTGAAAAGTGACATAAAATTTTTGTAGTCATTGTTTAGGAGTGATATGGGTCTTTATGAAGAGCATGATTCAGGATTTTTGTTTTTCTTTCAATATAGGAATAACACTCTAAATTGGCCCTAGGTGTGAGTGTGTGCATGTGTGTGCCTTCTGTGGAAGGTTGGGCACCGGGCTGGCAACTCGATACAGTAAAACTCCACTGCCAATCATGAGCGGACAAGGTGATCCGCTGTGGCGACCCCTAACCGGGAAAAGCCGAAAGAAGAAGATGATGATACAGTATTTTCATGAGGGTGGGATTGATTCATATTTTTGAATTTTGGTGAGGGTTTTGTGAAAAACAAGAGATGATATCTTGAGAGAGAATAATGTATATATTTCTATTTTTATACCATATATACCAGGGGCTTTGTTAAATTTAAGTTGTTTAATTTTGTTCATAATTTGTTTATAACTATTTTGTTTATATAAATTATTTTATTAATTCAGAGGGAATCTTCTTAAAAAGTGAATGATCAAAGTTTAATTTTGTATCAGAGTCTGTATGTTAAAGTTGTTGATTTATTGACATGTAGTAGGGTCTAAATACATGAAGACTGTCTCCAATGGCTGTATGTGATTTATTTTTATAGCTTTCATTTCTAAAATATTGTTGATTTTACATTGTATTTTAATTCTTTTGGATAGGTTATGCATATGTTTAGGTTACATGGCATAGCAATCCTTTAGTTTTTCTAGCACAAAGTCTGTTTTGTGAGAAAAAATGGTGCATTACTTTTATTGTGGACTTATTACTTCTACATTTAGCTTTAGCTTTTTGAAGTTGTAGCTGGATGTTAGTGCTGATTCCCATATTTTTTAATTCTTGTTTATACCATGTTAGTATTTTGCCAAAGATGTATGCCTTTAACAAATCCCAGACCATGACTATATTGATTCCTTCAGTGGTGTTTTTTTTAATCAGTTCAGTAGTGAGCCAGGATATGTAGTCTTTTGTTATATATGTAGGTATTGTAATCATAAATGGTAATTTTTTAAAGGTGGTTTTACATTTTAAAATAAGAGCACTAAAATTAAAATTATTGTTCTTAAAATGTTTTGTAATGCTTTGGAGCTTTTCTCCACAGGTTGTTGAAAATGGGCTCCTATCCTGTCAGACTTTTCTGGTAATCAAACGTCAATAAATAAAATAAATAATTGATCAGACATAAGACAAAGAATGATATTAAATTCTAATGCCTTTGAAATTATATCTTGTGATATTAGCATTCTATCATTTCTAATCTAGGTACCATAGTTAAAAGAATAATGAGTGAAATGTAATGACTTGTCTCTTGGATTAAATGTGTCTTTTAGATTAAGGATTTCTTTCCAGTTTTTAAATACTTTAGCAGTGGAAGTTAATCTCTGTTTCCTTCCAAAACTAGAGACTGAATTGTTTAGCAAACAGTTAAAGAAGTCTCCCATTATGAGGTTACCTTGTGATTGCGATTGCTAAGTACAATATCCAAATGTTTTTTAGCCAAGTTTAGACCCATACCTGGAAACCAATTAACAAGGGCCCATATTCTGTTATTATATTTTATTACCATGAGATAGTATACCTTTTGATTTTCATATTTGTGAATGATCTGTGGCAACAATACATTTTTTTACACAGTATCATAACTCCTCTTCTCTTGTTTTTAGATAATTGTGATGGTATTAAATAATTGCTTGGGTTCCAAATGTCTTTGGCCATATTTTTAAAATGACTTTCTTGAAGAAATATAATTTGCGACATGTTTTATCCCTCTTTTTCTTTCCTTTCTTCTTTAAAAGAGTGAATCATGTAACAATGTTGCTATTCGAGTTGTATCTTTTTAAAAATAAGAGATTCCAAGAGATACTAACAGATATTTATTTCTTGTTTAGAGATTATGTTGCCTTGTCACTGTGTAAGGTGATCTGGGTTTCCCATGATGTCATATTCTCTGGATTGTGAGCACAATGACCACGTTGTCTTTAGGCACTAGTTTGAAATTATAGTTTAAAAGGTTTGGTTTGTTCGATCTACTTTGTCTATATGGAAGGTAATAAAGTCTGTTGTTCAAAGCAAGTTATACTTCTTCATGACTGAGTTTTGCATTCAAATAATATAACATCTGAACATATCTGTTTTACAGTAGACTGATAGTATGGCAAGGCTAAGGGAACAAAGGTCGCATTTAAAAGGAAACAGGAAGTTGCTTCAAAGTATTAAAATTAGATTCCTAGATAGAGGGAACATAGTTGGAAGGTCAAAGTGGGATGTCAGCCATAGAATGTATTACTTGCTACTTACATGACGGCCATGATTTTGTTTTTAAGAGGGTTTCAGCTGCAATGCCAACATCCCTGTTTTCTTCAGGTGAGTCTCGTGGTAAATGCAAGAAGTAGGGATGATTACAGAAAAGAGAAAAAAAATCCTTTTTTGACTGTTCTCGAATTATGATATTTAATTCTAAATAATTCATGTATTACTGCCCGATACTGCTACCAAATTATGTACGTTTCTTAACTCCTTGAAATGCCTTATCCGTGTTCAGCTCCATAATACAGTAAAAGATCACGTACATTAAGTGAGTTAGACATTCAGTTTCCACCTAGTTATATTAACTAAAATTAACACAGCTTAATATGTTGAGTTATCTGTTTAAAGTTTATGAATAAAGACTGTTACACCTATATATCAAGTAGATTGATTATGAATAAATGTTTAGTTGTTTAATATGTTTAACATAAACAGACTAAGTAAACAAAAGTAGATTTTTGTGAGATTAATGTAAGAATAGACATTTCTATCTAAATATTAAAGTGTCATTACCTGTATGTTGAGTGTAAGAACTGACATATTTCAATAGGGAGTTTTATATAATTCTGTTTTCTCCATGTTCTTCTCTCACATTCTCTTCTGTTATATTATTTTACTTGACAGAACATAAGATGTTTACTTATAACAATGAAGTAAAGCGAATGAGTTTAAATTATTTTGGTATGGAGTTCTTTGTAGATTTTGTAGTGATGTTTGTGGTTAGTTCAGTTTTTTTGTTTCTTCTTCTTCATGTCAGTCTTGGAATTTCTTCTCTGAGGAGCCTTTTAGGATGAAAGATGTCAAGTACAAATCTTCGGGAGTGGATATACTATTATTTTTTTTTTTATGAAGACAGTTGCTTCTTCAATGTTGTTGAAGTTTCTGATGCCACTCAATGAATGGATTTTTATTCTATCCAGAGATATTATTTGAGGTTTAATTTCATTTTGTTGGAGAGGTTTCACAATTGGCCAGCATGTTTTCCTTATTTCTACAGTTATAGCTGAGTAATCACTGTCAAGTTTTGCATTATTCTCACCAAATTTCTTGGGATCCTTTGCCATGCCATCTCGAGTGTCATTTTTTGTCAGTAAATCAAAAGAATGTTATTACCTAGGACCATGAAGGTGAAGCTGAAGTAGTAGGCATAGGTTTGTGTATAGCTCTGTGAGCTCCTTTGATGCCATAGGAGAGTCTTTCTTGTAAGTTTAATATTTTTGGAATCCAAGAAGTTAAGAAAGATATTATATCTTCTCCTTTTATTTTTTTTCTGGTAAGCTGAAGATTCTTATGCTGCATCTTCTTTCCTGTTCTCCAGGTCATGTATCTTGTTTACTAACCAGGTGTTTTGTTTTAGTAAGTATTGTGTTTTAGCTGTCCTTCCTCCACTCTTCCTTCTACATTATTTAAGGCAGTCTCTGTGTCAGAAATTTTGAATTGATGTTGCTGAATCATATCTTTGAGAATGTCTGTCTGTTTTATGCTGTTCTCTCTTAAATTCTCTAGATTCTCCTGGAAGCCATCAATTTTCAGTGATAATTCCTGAAGCGTGGAAGTCCCCTGTCTTTATTTAGAGTGGAGTCAGTGTGGGAGTGCTTTGAATTACTCATCTTTCAATTAGCCAATAAGTTTCCAATGTGTCTTGACAAGAAAAACTTGAAGAAACCTCACAATTTTCAGAAATATGGGAGTCCAGACAATTATTAAATAAATCTGTGAAAAAAATTTCCTTACGATTTATTTTTAATTTCCTGTAAATATTAGTAATACTGCAGAGCTCGAAAAAATGCTACTTTCACTTGGCCATCTAGGATCCACCCCCGCATTAGTATAGCTTTAAAATGAGTGTTCAGACATGGAAGGCATACTGAACAAAGCACCAGATTAGCAACCCTAAGCAGTAGGCTCCATTTATAAACATTAGACACAATAAATATCACAACTAATTCTTACAGTGTCCTTAGTGTTAGATAGAAGCCACATTTAGGTGTGTAATAAGTAAGCTACATAGCTATATCAGAATACCTAAGAAACTGTGCTAATTAAACCATGCTGGGGAGTATCCTGACAATTAACTGTCCTGCGTTTTATGAGCTTTTTTTATCTTAGTGTAATGAAGCTATAAGGAACCAGGAACACCAAATATAGTGACTAAATGTCATTCTGCAGCTCACAGTAAAATACATTGTATAACAGGTAAATGCAGTAGAACCAAATGACCTACTAATTTACTGGTGTTGTGGTATTTTTATTTTTACATTTATTTTATTTGTACATTGTTAACCGGGTTAGTCCGACTGGGCCCCAAGATCCCTTTTTCAGCAGAGACTCTTGCAGAAAAGCTCCAGAAAAGTAATTAAAAAATAAGAAAAAAACCTAACAATTCAAGTTGTAAGATACTTAGCAGTACAAAGATAGAGAGAAATCTACAATAAGAATATATACAAGGAAAAAGTACAATATTTTGAAAGTGCAGTAACAATATGTTTGAGAAATTTGGTTTAGGTAGATACCAGGCAGATATGTTAACTGAGAGAAGAAAAATTCATTAGGTAATTTCCTGACAAGTACAGATCCATGCATGTTGGAAAAAATTTTTAGTTGCTTTTTGAATTTGCTACTTTTGGTAGTGGAGTGAAGGGACAGTGGAAGTTTGCTAAATGAGTATGCACTTGAATGATTGTAAAGTATTTTTCCAGTATTTTTGTCTGGCTTGGTCAGCTGCAGAAGGTTTTGTTGTGTGCTTCTGATGTCACAATTGGGTGTGCAGGGTGTAATTATGGGTGTAAGGGCAGAGCAGGAGTTGGGACTATTTAAGATGCTGTGTGCAATTTGTAGTTGTGATATTTGAAGCATGTGGGAGAGCTCAGGCCATCTTAAGCTTTTCAGGGATACACAATGATGGGATTTGTAGCTATTACTGGCTGTGAATCTGGCTATCTCATTATAGATGGTTTCTAGTTTGGTGAAGAGATTATTTTGGAGGTTAGTAAGTATGGGTGGAGCATACAGCAGGGATGGCAGAATAAATGTTTGAGCCAGTATAGGTCTAGATTTGTTAGGTATATATTTGTTGTTGCGGTATAGAAGACCTAGTTTTTGATTGGACTTTTTGATACAATTTAAGATATGTAGATCGAATTTTAATTAGATGTCTATTGTAACACCAAGCAATTTGGTATTTGAGTCAGCGGTGATAATTGTATTATCTAAGGATAAGATTGTGAAGTTGTCTTTAGCTGGATTGAGGTTTTTTGGAAGGAAAAGGAGAAGCTTGGTCTTTTTGTGGTCGAGAAGCAGGTTGTTTTCAGTTAGCCATTGCTCTACTAGGTGCAGAGATTATTGAGGGACAGTGTGGAGATTTTGTATTTTGTCGAAGGTGTTAATAATTGTGGAATCGTCTGCATGCTGTATGAGGGTAGAGTGGGGGCAGGAGACATGGAGGTTATTTGCAAATATATTAAAAAGTAGTGGGCCCATTATAGAACCCTGGTGAACCCCGGTCTTAACAAGATGGAAAGGAGAGAAGGATGTTTGCCATCTGACGGACTGATATCTGTTTGAGATGTGGCTGTTAAACCAGGATGTAGTGGAGGTAGAGTGTTGTAGGTTGGAAAGTTTGTTTAGGAGTATGAGATGGGAAATGATATGAAATGCTTTAGATAGTCAAGGAATAGAGCTGATACATGTTTATTATTATCTCTGGCTTATGCAATGTTGTGTGTGAAAGATAGGAGGGCAGTGGTAGTACTGTACGAGGGACAGAAACCATGTTGTGTGGTGGGAGCAATTAGTTTTGCCTGTAAGAGGTGGTTTATTATTTGTCTATGTATACATTTTTCCAGTATCTTGGATAAGGGGGATAATATGACAATAGGCCTGGAATTTGATGGTTCTGTAGAATTTCCTCCCATGTGGAGGGGTATTATGAAGAATTTTTTCCAGATATCTGGTACTGTATTTTCTTGGATGGATCTGTTGATAAGTATAGATACAGAGTATGCTATGGACTTGGCTGCATGTTTGAGAAATAATGGAGGGAGTTTGTTGGTTGATGGGGAACAGGGTTTGAGTTTGTTAAAAAGTGATCTGATGAAAGAAGTTGCTATGGGTGCTAGGGAGAATGAGGGAAGAGATGATGTGCGAGGTGGAGTCTTAATATTAATAGTTTCAGGTTTAGTATATTAGGTATATTATGTTGCATGTATGTACATAGAAATGATCAAAACAGTATAACATATATCCACTTCTCTGTGTTGTCCAGTCTTTTCTGCATAACAAACGTAATGCCAGATGAATACCTTTTTTTGTTTGTGTGCGTATGTACATGAGTACTAACTAACAATCTTACTCTGTTAACAAAAAATAAATAAAAAGAGAGTGAGCTGCCAAAAAATTCTTTCAAGTTTACATATTTTTGCATCAAACCAGTATACATTGGTTCAGAAAATCTTCATGAATCTTCTGGAAGATTGTTAACCTACAGAAAATATCTTACAAAGGCCACCATAATTACTGTCACTATAAATGATTACCTCACTTCTAGCTTAACATCTGTTGGCTAATATCACTAATGATATACATACCTATTATATAGTGTAGTGAGCATTCAATAGCTTAGCACCTTGCCCTTCCAAGTAGGGCATTGTCATTGTCACTATGTCCTCTTTGGCATTTGCTACTATGAGTAAATTAAATGGTTGCTAGCTCTGGTCTCTGTGTGCCTCCATTCTTGCTATTTCACTGTAGTCCACAAAGTAAGGAACTATCCAGAAGTGCTGATAAGACATCAGTCATGTAGCTATGAGCCTCTTTCCCTTATAGGATTCTACCATTTCTGTAGCCGCACTGCTTCTAGAAATAATCTACACTTTCACAGCATTATTGCAGTTTGCACTAGTAATCATTTTGAGACATTTTGCTTACTTCTAGATTAGTTAGCTAATCTCTATAGTCCACATTTAAACTCTTCTTAAAAGATGTATTCCCAAGCAAGAGGAAACCAGCTTCAGTCATGTAAGACCAAGGGTATTTTGGCACCATAATCTGTCTATTGTGACTTCCACTGCTCTCCCCATTCACCAATGAGGGGAACACAGTTGAAATTTGGTCAGTGTGTAATTATATTCAACAGCTTGACACTGAAAGACTAGGTGTTGTCTTGTGTTAGGACCTACAATTTTCAGCTGAGTAATATAACCAGGATCAAATATTTTATTCCCTCACTGAACTTACTGATGATGCATTCTCTCTTTTTTAAACATCTTTATCACTTGTGACACAGGCAAACTTACATTTATTAAAAAAGTAATCAAACCGTATGAACAAGTTCACATTTACAAACATTGTACATCACATGTATTGTTCTATACCATTTAATCAAAACAACATTACACAAATTGCTCAATTCCTGCATTCTCTTAAACGTCATCCCTCCTCTAAAACTGCATGAATTTTTCTCACAATTTCCATTTTTTTCTCTGTAATACCCTTTGCTAAAGCTTTCACATCCTGTTATTTTATCTGTCTTACTATACTTCAAGTTCAGTTGGTTTAGAATTTGTTTTCACAATAAACATCTTTATTAAATTATTAATTATGACACAGGCAATCATATACTTATATAAATGAAAACAAACCATATTAACATAATGCTAGTTGTAAGTATTTTACATCACAAACCATATTGACATAATTTTAGTTGCAAATATTATACATCACTTATAATCTACCCAATCATTGTCAGTCAAACATTACATAGCTCATTGAAATCCTGCCTTCTTTGAAACCGTATTTCTCCCCTGTATGTATTGTTCCCACAATTCTCATTTGTTCCTATGTAATTTGCTCCTACCCTTTTCTAAATATCCCAATTCTAGTTGTTTTATCTCTGTTACTATATTCACTACTTCTAGTACAGTTGGTTTAGACTTTGATTTCCATTTTCTAGTAACTGCTTTTTGGCAGCCACCATAATTAGACTCAACATGGCCTTACTATGTCTAGACAATTCCAATTCTGTATCATAGCTCAGAAAAATAATTTCCCTAGTTATATCAATTTGCTGCCTTGGTATATCTGATAGAGTAGTCTGCAGGAAAAAGTCTGCCAACTCATTACACTCCCAGAAAATATGTTCCCAATTACCTTTCTCTTCCCCATCACACCTCCAACATTTGCTGCCTACCTGCGGAAAATTATCTGGGGTCTACTTGGGGTATAAAATGATCTATATAAACATTTCCAAGCAAAAATCCTAAATCTTGTAGATTTTGTTGTATATTTGGGAAACACATATATATCTTTCCAATTATTTCCAACCTCCTCTGATTGATTCTTATAGTTCTCATGCAATATTTTATATGTTCTACCAATTATTCCTTTCTTAACATCAGCTTCGGTTCTAGATTCTACTAAATACTCTACCAGCACTGGTCTTTATTTTAGTCCCCCCATTTCTTTCTCTTTGCCTATACTCTGATATCAATCCTTGATACGGAAGGCAGTATCTAACTTGCAGTCCAAATAAATTATTGGCACCTTTCAATTCTATTATCTTTCCCTGTCTAATCATTTGCTACCAATACCTTGGTTCCTTTGCCAGTTTTTTCCAGTACATTTCAGTCCCCTCTTGCCTATTGCCTGTATCCCCAATTGCAGTCATCCCTATTAGCAGAGTCTCCTTTCTCCAATTCCATATTGGCTTAGTTCTCAAAATACTTTCTGATGCTTTATGAATATAATATTCTGAATGATTATTGTTGTTCTCCTTAAAGGTCTGCATCCAAAATCCCATTTTCTCCTTTATCTTGAGATTCCCCCTCTTTCATCATTATCCCTTTCTGCTTTGAATTACAGGTTTCTGCTTGTGCTATGTATAACAACCTTAACTGTGTAACTCTGAAATACCCCCTCAAATTGGGTAATCCCAACCCACCTTGTTCTATTGGGAAAATCAGCTTATCCCACTTGACTCTTGCTGTCTTCCCTTCCCAGATAAAATCCTTCAGCTCTTTATTAATTGCTATACACAATGTCTCCTCTGCTTCATAAAAAATATGCCTGACCTGCCTATAAGATTAAAGGAACTAAAAACATTTTAACTGCCTGTATCTTACTATCCATATCCATATAACAGAGCTTCCAATTTCTCATTTTTCTATAAGCTTTTGTTCAGCCTCTTCCCACATATCTTTAGCTGCACACTGGCAACAGTTTAATCCATACTCTTAAAGATTTCTTTTTATCATGTCCCTGAACCAACTCATATGTAGGTACATAATTTACTGCTATTGGCTTTGCTTTAGCTTCATTAATTTTGTATCCCAAAAAGATTTGAAACTGTCCCAAAATGTTCCACAACTCTGTAATGGTTTTATCAAGTATGAAATAATACCATCTGCTACTAGAGCCATATTTTCTTGACTACCATACCAATAGCTTTGAATTTCTGAGTCCCTTATTTTCTTTGACAATGGTTCTAAATGTAATGCAAATAACAAAGGGGAAAGAGGATACCACTGCCTGGTTCCTCTGCTCAAGCAGAAGTTATTATGTTTTGCCTCTGATCCCTCATATATCCTCCTAATGATCCTTATAATTTTATTAGGGAATGCAAATGCTTCCATTGTCCTGCTCATAAAGTCCCAGCTTATTCTGTCAAATGCTTTCTCTGCATCAGTACCCACCAACAGTGGTATTTTCTTACATTTGCTTTCCTCTGGATTATCAGTGTTCTGTTAATGTTGTGACATGTTTGCCTCCCCTCCACAAAACCACATTCATCCATATCTATCAATATTGACATCACTTGGCCATTCTTTTAGACATTACAGACATAAACACTTCATAATCATGGTTTAGTACTGAAATGGTCCTGTATAAAGCTGGATCTGATGGATCTTTACCCTCTTTACATATTACAGCTACCACTGCTTTCTTCTAGAATGTTGATACTTCTGATCCCCTTAAAATACTGTTAAAACCATATGGATCTTTTTCATTTTTTTCCTTCCTAGCTTCCAAACTTCCATAGGAATACCATATATTCTTGGGGACTTTCCTGTATATTGATAATACATCACCATTTTTATCTCATCTCCTCCTATCCTAACTGCTAGTAATTGAGTCTCGTCTACCTCTAACCTTGTCATATTTAATTTTTCCATAAACATATCAATTTGTACCTTTTCTTGATCTCCATATGTATCTGCTTTATGCAGACTTTCATAAAATTCCCAAAATATTTCTAATACTTCTACAGCATCTCTTGTTATCTTCCTTATTATAGGCTCCCTAAGTTTGGCAACAGCTCTTTCTACTTTCTGTCGCCTGAGTTGTTGTGCTAAAGGTTTCTGGGCTCTAGAGTTGTTATCAAAAAAGTTACTTAACAGCAATCTTTCTAAACTTGTGCATATTATTGAGGTAATTCGTTATTTTTCTGTTTAGCATTCTGCAGTTGCTCCTCTTCTTGTTCTGTGAGATTCACCCCATTTTGCAATACTTCAATTTGTCCTTCCCTATAAATAATTCTTGTTACTTCTTAACCATATCTCCCTTTCTTTCATTTACACCCTATTTTAAAACTCCACTTTAATTTTATCCCACTCCCTAGGTATATTTTCAGAAAAAAATTCTATCTTCTCTAATAGCTCCTGAATAATTTCCACTACCCATTCCTTAATTTCCTCTCTTTTCAACATATTGATGGGAAAGCACCCATGTCTCATTTTTATTTCATTACCATGTGTTTTTATTTTAGTTACTATTGGAGAATGATTTGAAATAGTTATTGGGTGTGTATCAAGACCTTCAAT
Source organism: Protopterus annectens (assembly GCF_019279795.1). NCBI lineage: Eukaryota > Metazoa > Chordata > Ceratodontiformes > Protopteridae > Protopterus > Protopterus annectens. Next base: position 709,008,012 of record NC_056739.1, on the reverse strand, counting down.
TAAATGCACATGTTCCTGTGAAATGTAAATTCTGTTTAGCCTAACCCAGTTTATCTTGGAGAATAATATGTAAATTCACTCCAAACTCCCAGTACTGAATTCACATCTTCCATGCCAAATATTTTCATAAATTTCTTCAAAAATCTACCCTTCTTTGTTATATTTTTCTTTCTGGGCCCCCCAGACAGATCTTCACTGTTGAAAATTAAATTCCAGCCCCACTTATACGTAATATTTATTGCTGAAAGATGATCATTTTCTCAGAATTGTCTTAAGCTCCATGATAGCAGTATCAGATGGAATATAAATACATGTCAGTATAATCCTCCTCCCTTGCCAGTAGCCCCTTAGTACTACAAATCTACCATTATTATCTTTTTTATCATCTTTTATCACTATTGGAGCTCCTCTTACAACTAATATAAATACTCATTGTTTCCTTTGTCCCAGGTGTTCTGCTGAATAACCACCCTTAAAACCTTTCTTTATCAAATTCACATGTTCAGTTCTTTCCAAGTGTGTCTCCTGTAGCATAGCTATTTGCACTCTACTTTTTTGATATAGTTCACTACTCTTTCTTTTATGCATTTATCTTTGAGACCACTGACATTTAAAGACATTGCAGAAAGCATAATTTTATTAAAAAGTTATTATTCCCACCTCTTATGTATAACAGCTTTTTTGTTAAATGTCTAGTTCCAGCTTTTGTGTTACATGGATTTCTATTTGGCAGGTTGATCATACAGTTGTTTCTTGTCATATCCATTTGAGCCTATGTCACACCCTATAAAACTTTTTGTTTTATTGAAGCCCTCAAAAACACACACCCCAAGAACACCCTAAAACCTATTAACTTAATAATAACACACAAAACTATGTACATCTTCAAATACTGACGTTTTACTCTCCTAATAGGAACAGATGTTCCAAACTGGCAACCACGCATAGACTTGAGTTAACCTTGATTTGTTGTTGTTGTTGAGTCTTTCGGCTTTTCTCGGTTAGGGGTCGCCACAGCGGAACTCCGGTCCGCTAATGATTGGCAGTAGATTTTTATGTGCCGAGTTGCCAGCCCTGATGCACAACCTTCAACGAAGGTATGCCCATTCACGCATGTCTCCACGCAGAAGATGGTCTAGCTGAGAATCGAACAGGACAACGTCTTACTGTGAGGCGACAACGCTACCATGAGTTAAGAAAGATTATTTATGTTGAGACACACCTAAGTGCTGTCTGGTTTTGTCCTATCTTATCGTATGTTGGCCTTTATAGCTGTCCCAGCTGGGGACACATTTGAATGCTTTCAGAGAAAATCTTATCTTAACCATTTCTGTTTATCAGATTGTCTCCTGGAGATATGCGGACCAGATGCAAAATTGTTACTAAGCATGCATTTATTTGCTAGAAGAAAGCCTTATAATAATCAATATTTTTTTTTATTTACTTACTTTCTCTTAAAATGTATTACTAGATCAAGCTACAGGCCTTAATCCAGTAATTCCCATAGGAAGGAATGAGAAAAAGCACATTATTTATTGTCATGCTCTTTTAACCAGGCTTTTGTTAATCTTTTCAACATTCCAGTGCCCATATTTCTTAAAACTGAACAAGGAGAAAGAGTGAAGGGAGAAAGAAAAAAAAAGTGAAATACCTGTTTACATTAGTATCCCAATTACATTTAAAAATAACTGAGAAAACTTTACTTTAAAGAATGCAAAGAAAATAATGTACTATAAAAACAGTACCATTAAGAAACAAATTGTTTAACTTACAGATAACGTTCTCCCTCCTCTTCCCCTCTTCTAGGTATTTTCCTGAACATCAATGACATGAAGTAGAGTATGTGCTTTAGAGTCCCCTTCAAGATTAACAAAATCCAAAAAGGTCCAATTTTCTAGATATTCTTGTTCTGTCTGTTTCAAAAATATAATTGTTGTTTTTTGTTTTGTAATCCCACATTTATCAATTTCCAAGTTACTGGTCTATTCCTGTTCATCTCCATCTCCCAAATCATTTCTCCGCCTCATTTCCAGTGTACTCTCAATTCTTCTAGTTGAATCTTGTACTTTTTTCTTTCTCTCAAGCATTTTCTGTTGTACAATTGGCACAGTCTCTCTGTGTTCTTTTTTACCAGAAGAACAAGAAGCAAAATATCCTTCTGTTTCACAGCTCATTTTTTTTTGTTGGGCAAATGTCTGTATTTCCTCCTTAGTATGTACTTTATCAGAAAATTATTTTGTGCCTCCAGGGGAGAATAATTTGAAGATAGCTAGGTAGAGCAGTTTGAATCTCATGCCTGCTTCTTGGCATTCCCTGAATAGTGGAATAAATGTACTGCTCTTCTGCCTGGTGTACAATTTGTAATCATTCTCTACCAACACTCTGCTGTTTCCCATTTTTAATACTTTGCCCTTCTGCCACAGTTTTGTCAGAATCAGCACCTTCTGCTGGCAGGATTGCATCTTTACTATTAAAGGTCTAAGTTGCTTTCTCATAGCCAGGTTTGGAGCATACACTCAATGCGCCCTTTCAATTAACAACTCCTGCTGTAGAATTGCAGTTCAGTTGCTTATTTGTGCTTTCATAAAATGAATACAGTCTGTTCCTTCCAGCTTCTCTGGCACAGCAGAAAAATCTTAGGTTTTCTGTATGTGCTTGTCCTCTAATTCTATTATTTTTTTGAAACATCTCTTCTTGAGCAGTCTCCTATTCAGCCAGCCTTTTCATTTTGAATTCTGATTTTTGCAGTTTTATTACCTCATCTGAATATCTGTTTAAAGCCTCTTCCATTTTCTAGCCTTTTGTTGTTTGAGCTGATATACTCCATCACTGTTTCATTTATTTTAATTTTATTTTAATCAGGTATGTGTGGAGTTATCTTATACTTTCCTCTAGGGTACTGGAAGTCATGTCTAGGTTACTGGAAGTCATGTCTGGAGCTTCCACTGCTTTTTGCTGAACAGCTACAATACTTTTTCACTCATTTTTTCTCCCTTTTTGTAGCTTATTTTCCTTCAGGTCTTTTGTATTTCTTTTTTCCTGGTATCCAGGCAGTGCATTTACTAGCCAATTACTGAAATTTACCCAGAACTACAAGTCCACTGGCATTCTCTGCTATGTTTCTGTTTTCACTCTGGGAGAGCTAGAATTAATCTGTTACTCAGTGTGCCACCAGTGCCATCTTGGAAGTCCCGAAAATTGGTTTAAACTTTGATTTCCATTTTCTAGTAATTGCTTTATTGGCAGCCTAAACTGATTTTTTTCGGATAGTTATCATGCAATATTTTATTTGCTGTACTAATTATCCATTTTAACAGCAGCTTCTTTTCTAGATTCAAACAGAAACTCTACCAGAGCAGGGCTTTCACTTAAGATTTCCTTATCCATTTTTCTCTGCCTATACTCTGATATCAGTCCCTGGTAGGGAAGGCCATGTCTAGCCTGTAGTCCATGGCCTCATCCCACTGTTTCATCTTTTCCTCTCTAGTTATTTGCTCCCAATACCTTGGTTCCTTCCCCACATTTCTCCAGTAAATTCCAGGTCCCCCTTGCCTATTTTTGTATCCCTACTTGCAGTCATTCCTATTACCAAAATATACTTTCTCTATTCTCATGATGGCTTATTTCTTAGAATACTTTCTGCTATTTTTTTAATATAATATTCTACCATGGTTGCTATTATTCTCCTTAAGTATCTGCATCCAACATGCCTCTCTTTATTTCTTAAACTTCCCCAATGTTTCATCATCATCCATTTTCATTTTGAATTACAACTTTCTGTTTGTGTTATTTATATGAGCCTTAACTGTGTAGCTGTAAAATATCCCTTCAAATCAGCTAATCTCAAACCACCTTGTTCTGTTGGAAAAATCAGCTTATCTTACTTAAATCTTGTTCTCTTCCCCTCCCAGATAAATGTCTTCAACCCTTTATTAATTATTGTCCACAACTTCTCCTCTGGTTGATTAAAATATGCCTGACCAGTATATAAAACTAATGGAACTAAAAACATTTTCGCTGCTTGTATCTTATTATCCATATCCATAAACACGAGCTTCCAATTTCTCAGTTTTTGTATCATCTGTTGTTTAATCTCTTCCACTATATTCTTAGCTGCCATAACAGAATCCTTTTATAGGTTCATAGGTTCATAGGTGTGTACTAGGCTAATGGCCTTGGAGCCTTTACAAGCCTAGCCCATAGGATTACCCTGGCATCATGCCACATGACCTTAGTTCCCAGTGCCTCTGTCGAGTAGAGATACTGGAGTGATCCCCGGGGTGAAATTTCTATTTCCCATCCACTCATCAATATTTCACTTGAAGAGGGCCAGTGAGGTGCTCTGTTTGACATCTATGGGAGGTCTATTCCATATCATGGGCAGTCCCTGGGTTATAAATCTGTCCCTCCAGCACGTTCTGTTGATTGTGGTAATGAGGTTGAGGTCTCTGGAGCATGTGGTGCAGAAAGATTGGGATTTCTTTAGATATAGCATTTATAACAGAGCTGGGTCAGACATGGCTTTGTAAGTCAAGCAGAGATCACCTCTAAGCAGGTGATATGAGACAGAGAATAGTTGGATTTTTTTTGAGTCTGTCCATATAGGACAAGTGTTTAAGGCCTAGGATCCTCTTTGTGAGGTACTTTTGTGGTCTCTCCAGTTGTTGCAGGTGTCTAGTGAGGTACATGCCAAATGGGGCATTGTACTTGATGACTGGCCTAATGAGGGAAGAGTAGAGAGAGACAATGACCTCTTTCTTCTTGGATGCAAAACCCTTAGTAATGAGATGTGCCACATAGAAGGACTTTCTGACCACAGTGGCAATGTGGTGGTCAAAAGAGAGGTTGCTGTCAACCTGTATTCCCAGATCTCTTATAACACCTTCTGTGTTCAGTGGACTACCATCGATGTGGTAATTCATGGGAACAGTTTTTTTTCCCAAAGGGGATGACGATACATTTTTTGGCATTGAGCTTAAGCCCATGGTTCTGACACCAGTCATTGATCTCAGTGAGGCCTTTATTTAGGATGTCAGCATCACTTGGGGAGTTAATAATGGCTCCCAACTTGCAATTTTCTGCAAACTTTGTCGGCCAGAGTCCCTTCATGTTGGCCTGGACTTCTGAGAAGTAGATACCAAACTGGAGAGGACCCAGGATTGATCCCTGTGAGACTCCACCCGTGACTGGTCAGCAGTCTGACTTGGAGTCAGCTACTTTCACACTGTAGGTTCTGTGAGCCAGTTTACAACCCACCTAGTGATTCAGGGGTTGATGCCTAGCTTAGTGAGTTTTTCTATGATTCCTGAGTGGGGAATGGCATCAAAGGCCTTGGCCAGATCAAGGTAGGCTGTATGAACCACCTTGCCTTCATCCACAAATCTGGTGGCTGACTCAAAGAAGTCGACCAAGTTGAGCAGGCATGATCTACCCTTCCCAAAACCAAACTGTGTGGGATCCAGAGTTTAGAGATTCCCTATATCCTTATTTATTAGGTCCATGATGATGCATTCCATAGCTCTGCATATCAGACTTGTCAGGCTAATGGGACAATAGTTCTCAGGGTCTGTAGTCGCTCCTCCTTTGTGGAGAGGGATGACTGTAGCATTGCACCATTCGGTAGGGACAAAGCCTGAAGTGAGGCTAAGATTGAACAGGGCACACAGGTGAGGTGCCAGTTCACTCTGTAGTTCATGCAGAACACAGCCAAGGATATTGTCAGGTCCAATAGAAGCTGTATTCTTTGCCTTGGACAGTGCTATTTTAACCTGTGCAGCAGTAATACTGGGTGCCTGGTAATCTACTGATATTGTGATTGGTCCTTTGTGGGGGGGAGAGGGGTAAAGTTGACACTGAATCTGTCAGCCAGTATATTGGCTATGGCTGTTGGCTTGGTATAGGAGTTACCATTGTGCAGTAGCTCAGAGCAAATCTGGATATTGCCATGGAAATTCTTTACATAACTAAAAAATTCCTTGTGGTTGTCTTTATATCTGTTGCAATTCTGTTTTCATAGCTAGCTTTAGAGGATTTGATGTGGGATCTCAACTTTTTGTTGAGGCTGATAAGGGAATTTTTCCAGTCTTGGGACTTCACCTTATTCTGCATCAGTTTCCTCCTTCTGTGTAGAGTTTGCTTATGGCAGGGAACCACCAGATTGGCTTCCTTTTTTTGGAGGAGAGCGTCTTGGTTCTACTGGGTATGGCGAGATCCATGGATGTGTGTACGTGTTCGTATAGTGCATTGGTGTATGATTTGGCAGTCATACAACTATTCTTCATTTGCATGGATGCTGTGAAGTTAGCCACCTCTGTTTTTAGAAGCCCAAAGTTAGCTTTGGAGAAGTTTTTCATGGTGGTTACCTTTGCGGGGTGGGGGGATGGATTTCCAAGATGATTAGTTTGTGGTCGGATCTAACCAGGGAGGAGTTGACTATTGGTGTAGAGCAACGGTTGCCCATGTTGGTAATGCGGGGGTAAGAACGAGCTGGTCCAGGGCATTGGAATTAATGAATTCCAGGAAACTTTGGGCAAGTGTACTGGTACATGAGTAGTTTTCCGAGTTAATGGAGGGGTAGTTGAAGTCGCCCAGTATGAGAGTGTTGGGTTTGACCTTAATATTCTCCAGGGTGCTTAGGAATGTGGAGTGTGAGTCTTGGGACATGGTTGGGGACCTATAGCAGGCTACAACCTGAATTGGACTATAAATTTTAATCCATAGTCCTAAATACTTCATCTTATCATGGCCCAATAAATAGGGATATTCCTGAAGCAATCTATGCATGGCTACATAATTTATAGGTATAATCTTTGTTTTATCTTCATTAATTTTATATCCTGAAAAATGGAAACTGTCTCAAAATGGTCCACAACACTGAGATGTCCTTTTCTGGTTCTGTCAGGTACGAAATAATATCATCTGCAAATAAAGCCAGCTTTTTTGAATACCACACCAATTATATTCTTTAATTTCTAACTCCCTTATTTTTTATTTATCTATTTATTTATTTATTTTTGCTAATGGTTTTAAATATAATGCACACAAACAGGAAAGGAGACACACCTGCCTATCTTCTCTGTTCAAACACAACTTATCAGAGAGGAACTCTCATGTTAATTCTCATCTCTAATCTTTCATAAATCCTTCTAATTAACCTTATTATTGTATTAGGAATGCAAATGCTTCCATTGCTATAATCATAAAATCCCAGCTTACTCTATTGAATGCTTTCTCTGTGGCATGACCCACTAACAACAGTATTTTCTTACATTTGACTTCTCTCTGAATCATCATTGCTCTGTTAATACTGTCAAATGTTTGTCTCCCCTCCACAAACCACATTGATCCATATCTATCAGTTTTGGCAAAATTGTTGATATTTTTTGTTAGCTAATATAGACATAAACAGTTTATAATCATGGTTTAAAATTGAAATGGGTCTATATTAAGCTGGGTCTCATGATTCTTTACATGCTTAGATAGAACAGACCACAGCTTTCTTCCAAGTTATTGATGCATCCCCTCCTTTTAAAATACCAGTAAATAAAATCTTCTAGATCTTTATCACTTTCTTCACTCCTAACTTCCACAGGAATACCTTATGTTCCTGGAGACTTTCCGGAAGGTTGATTATACGCCACTATTTATATCTCCTCCTCCTCTCTTAACTGTTAGCTGTTGAGCCTCATCTGTCTGTAGCCTTGGCCTAATTAAGTTCTTCTATAAATATTTCCATTTGTACTCTTTCTCATTTCATTGCATTATATAAATTTTCATAAAGTTTCCAAAATGTTTCTAATATTTCTACAGGATGTCTGTTTTTCTTCTGATAGGGTTCCTAAGTTTGGCAACAACTCTTTCTGTTACCTAAGTCATTGTACTAAAAGTTTTTGTGCTCTGGAGTTTTCAAAAAATAATTGCTTAACAGCGATCTTTCTAAATTCATGCATATTATCTAACTACTCCTTTAATTTCTCTTTAGCACTTTGCATTTGTATACCTTCTTGTTCTGCTATACTTAACCTTTGTCATCTCCTCTAATAATTCCTGTTACTCCTTAACCATATATTTCTGTTTTATTTCTAACCTATTTTAAATTCTTTTCATTGTATTCCACTCACTAGCTATAACTTCCAAAGATATTTCTATCGTCCCTAATAACTGTCAAATAATTTCCCCCAAATTTTCTTAAGCTCCATAAATGCAGTTTTTAGTAGAATATAAATACATGGCAGCATAATCCTCCTGTTTTTCCAGTAGCTTCTTACTACCACAAACCTACCATTATTGTCTTTTTTCTATATCTTATGACTATTGGAGCCCCTCTAGCAATTAGTATAAATAATCCCCTTTTCCTTTGTCCATGATATTCTACTGAATATCCATCCTGAAATCCTTTTTTTGTTGAATTCACATACTCATTTCTTTCCAAATGTTTGTCCTGTAGCATTGCTATTTGCACTCTACATTTCATAATTTAAACCCTAATATGATATTACTAAATTAATGTATATTTCTTTAACCTCTCTTTATATTGCTTTTATTACTCTGCTCTCCACTATATTCCTTCAATGCTATGACCTCTGAAAATCATGCCCGTCTTGACTGTCCCTATGTCTTCCACCAGTAATCATCTGTGTGTGTGTGTGTGTGTTTGTGTGCATGTAGTCATCAAAGTGCTGCCTTCACCATCTTGGGATCTGCTGACCCTAATGGCATGGCATCATAATGCTTACTGCCTTGTCACTGCATTCTTCTTTCTTTATTTATTTTTTTGTTAAGTGGGTAAACCCACTGGACACAAGTACCCCTTTTCAGGACATTCTGGCAGCACTGTCTAGTTAAGTGGTTTGCTCAAATGGAGACTGTAGGACTCATTTCATACCTTACAGAAGACAGCTTGTTAACAGCTCATAAACCTAATTCTCTGCACTAAGATTTGCAAAAATCCATAGTTTTAATTGACAAATACCAACAAAATGTACATCTTACCAGTATCTACAAAACATGTGCCTCATGCCTGGAAAAAATCTGGTAGAAGTCCTGTTAAAAATGAAATAATAAACCCTTGGCAAATTACATGCACATTAAGATACTTATGACCTTAAATTTTTAAAAGAGAAACTGGAAATTACTTCTAGGAATATCACATTTTTACACCCATTTATCATCAGAGGGTTCTAATAAAACTACAACTGTACTATGCATTACTGATATCAATGACACCTATATTCGTACTGGTATCTTTATGTGGCAGTTGCTGATGTGACAGAAGCATTTGATCTGGTGAAATATGCTACCTTTGTTAACAAGCGCTGTCAATTTTGACCTGAACATATTACACTTTGCCTAATTCTCTGGTCACTTCTTGAAATCCCTTTCTCCATTCCCTTCTTCATTACATTTAAAGGGTAGTCCAGGACTCACCGCTATAGTTATGATTATAACATAGATAGAAGATATATGCTTTAAGCTATGCATTTTCCTGTTGTTCATCATATTGATCTCTGCAGCGTGGGTTTATATCATGCCAAGGATATAACAGCCGGCCAGCTTCCAAAGTTTCACGTCACCTTCTGCACACCCAAACTGTCAGCACAGACTGGGTTGACTAAAAGACAAGTTAGGGCACTAAAGCATTCAGAGCTTTACTACCGCCAAAGACTATGCTACTCTGAGGCTTTCTAAGATCGCCTTGTGCTACTCCTTTGCTGTACAGATAAGTTTCCTTTGGGGGAAAAAACTTACATTTAATAATTGTTTATTATTGATACTTTCCTCTTCAGGAAAGGTATTTTTAAAGCTTGGAATTTCTGTTTTAATGGACTTCTATGTGACTGTACAGTACTTTAAAATGGGAGCACTCTTTTTTTCCTCCCAGTTTAAAAGTTGTTTAAAGTAACTGAAAAACATTTTTTCTGCAAAGAAGTTGTGTTTGTTTTACTTTATGGGGCTGACAAACTCTTTTAAAGTCCTTTTTACTGCATTTGTGAAAAATATAACTTTTATAGACCTTTGTTTTTACTGGCATTTGCTACTTGTTTTCTCGAGGCACCATTTTTGGCTTGACCATGGAACAATCTGTTGATCCCATAGTCAGTCATTCCTCCAGCTACAAAAATAAAAAGTTAAGCAAACAACCTTTGCCATCACAGCAGGCTAGCAAGTTAGCAACTTACCTCAGCCACAGGTGGGTGACTGTGCTGTGACGATTAGTTGTTCCTCAGACCACTCATCTGTTATGCCTTACTATGCACCTTGAGTTAGCCAAATCCTCTGCAGCTATTGGGGTTCTGTAAGTGGGTAAGGGAGATCCATTTTTGCCAGTCCTGGGAGAGGGAACAGAGAAGGCTTCCCAGTTTTTTTTAAACACCTTTATTAAATTATTATAGGCAATCATACATTATGGCAATGTAAACAAATCGTATTGACATATTCTCAGTTACAAGCTTTATATATCTCATATAATCTTCTGTACAGTTCCAACATTACATAGATCACTCAATTCCTGCATTCCCTTAAACCTAAGTTCCTCCTCCAAAACATTACTGTACATGAATTGTTCCCAGAATTCCCATTTTTCTATGTATTTGCTTCTAACCTTTTCTAAAGATCCCACTTCCTGTTCTGTTACTATATTCATTATTTCAAATACAGTTGGTTTAGCCACTTTGGTCTTTCCCTTGGCTGCTGTGCGTCCCCAGCTCTGGTGTAAACACTTTGTTTGCCCTACCTGCTCGTAAGGCACTAAAACTGTGGAACTGCCCCGTCCTGTTGGCCAGCAACCTTAAACTATCTTAGAACTGCCATCTTCACCCTAAACTAAGGAATTGACTCTTCTCCCACCCTGAGAAACAGCCCCTGCCTAAAAAGTTATTAGAAAGGTATCCTCACAGTTAAAGGCGATGATTAAATCATCTCAGCATATGCTGGTGTTACTAATCACTATTGCCGGCTAACTGTGTTAGCGTTTGCTGTACGTGCTTTTATTATGTACTATCAAACAAGCATAATGCTCAAAAAGTGTCGGTAAAGTGTTGTATGCAGTTATCTGTATAGTTAGCGACTGTCACGTGTTTTATGACTATCTGCTGCTAGATACGCAGCTCACTAACAGGATTGTCAGAAGGTGTATCTTTCTACTTAAATGTAACAGATAAGCTTCCCAAAAGCATACCGGTGTTATCAACCCCCAGTACTGGCTAACTGTGTATGGGTTTTTTGTACGTTGTTAGCTATTTTAACGCCAGATACCCCTGTAATACTCTTAGTTGTTTGAAAAGCATATTTATAGTCACATGCAACAACCGTTTTACTTTTAAATTGTTTGGAAAAGTATACTTACAGTAGCAAGCATCAACTTATGGAACCTACAGTGTTCCGGTGATAATAACCTTTGATGCAGGCTAACTGTGGTTGGGTGCTGCACATGGTATGTATTTTACATCTGTAGCTACCTGTTGAATGTTCAAGTGGTTATTTTAATGAGTTGGATATCAGAGTTTTATGTAGTAAACACCACGTTTCAGTAGCGCGTGTATTGTCTAACCTTTAGACTCACATTAGAGTGCATTTTGCACTTTAATTATTATAACACAACCGGGGGACGCTGTATTGTTCCTTAATTACATCAGTAATGCAATATTAACATAGCGTTTTAATGATTCTGCCTCCATATATGAGGAATTCTGACTTTAAACTATTGTAAATGGTAATGTTACTAGCTGTGTTGGTTCAACCACATTGATACTGCAAATGTAAAAAATGTCTTCTTGGATAGAATGTCCCATGTTTGAGTAGAGCCTCGCTTTGCCTACACTCATGCTGCACACCTCTTTCCTCAACTTATATCTGATGCATATTAACTGATTTGCCCAGCTTTTAGAATCCTACTGTGATGGCTTTATGAAATTGCTAATTGCAACTGAAATGTGTTCCCTATGTAAATGAATCTACCCAACCTATCATTTTTCATTTGAACCTCAATATATGAAGAATAGTGACCAATTATACTTTGTGTTTGTGCTAGTATGTGCATTATCTTAAATGTTATGTTACCTACTAACTGTCCTTAACATCCTACTTATTTAACCTATTTGTTTCTCTCTCCCTTTAAGCAACCAGTTGCCCTACCTGCTCGTAAGGCACTAAAACTGTGGAACTGCTCTGTCCTGTTGGCCAGCAACCTTAAACCATCTTATAACTGCTGTCTTCACCCTAAACTAAGGAATTGACTCTTCTCCTGCCCTGAGATACAGCCCCTCAAGGACAATACAATAGAAAAAAGTATGTGTTATATAACTTCTGTCAATAGAAGCAACATTGTATAAATGATTGTAGGTCTTAAAGTACACTCGCCTGCTAGGGCGGCCAGCAGCCATAACCTTCCTTTTCCTTCTTCTTAGCCCACTTCCCTCCTATACCCTTGTAAATGCATAATATCCTTCCCTCCTCCTCAAATTCCAAGACCTGATACCTCCTAAAGGAAACTATTGTAGCTATACAGCCTTTGGCCACTAGATGGCGCCTTTGCCTTAGCTCTCTCATTCTGTCTTGAAACACAACTTACAAGAATATAGTATTCCTAGCTTGTAGAGTTATAGTCTCACTCTATCCCTCTATCTTCTTACTATGTATCATTTGGCTACCCTCCCTCTATCCCTACTATCAAGGCTATCTACTCCCACCTTTCTCCACCTTCACTTTCCTTAACAATCAGCTCTCCACTGATTGTTCTCCTAGGGCTCACTCCTTCTGTGTCTCTACCTGCTCCGTTCGCCCTGCAGGCTCACACCGCTCACCTACCCTGCCCCCAATTCCCACACCCCCCCAGTGCATCTACATTTATACACTCTAACCACATCCCCATCCATACAAGCAATCACATTGACCAACCCCTTAAAGTGCTACAACCCACTTCCCACTAGTCATTATCTATATGTCCCTATCCCTGTATACTAACCTACACACAATACTTCTACAGTGCCACCTAACACTTCCCTTACACACTTTAAACCCTTACTCCTATCACTCCTACCTATTTTATCTAGACCCTACCTAATTACTTTCTATGAACACCTTAACTACCTACACTTTTCATAACCTCATGAAACAAACCTCAGCACCAAAACTCATCATCCCTCATAGCCATAATCACACATCCTATCCACCAAAGTATTTATCAACCAAATTTCATACACCCACTCACATCACATACTACAGCCCTAGAGCTAGAAAACCCCAGAACCTAATATGTAAAGGTTTAATTCTCACTCTGCCAATACAAGTCCACTCTCTAATTGATGGTGACATACACCCAAACCCTGGCCCAAATTCTACCACTGCCACAAAGCCTAACTCCCCAACTTCTGTTAATGCACATCTGGTCAACAGACCCCCTAACTCTCTCCTGATAGCCCATCTCAATATGCGAAGCATAAATAATAATGTTGCCCACCTACACGCCCTCATAGATGTACATTCATTTGACATTCGCTGTCTCTCTGAAACATGGCTCAAGCCAACGATACATGATACTACTGTCATCCCCCCAGGTTACAGTATCCTGAGACTTGACCGTAATTCTAAGAAAGGTGAAGGAGTAGCTGTTTTATATAAATCTGAATTACAAGTCACCTCCATAGACTCCAAACCTCCTCAAACTAGCAATGCAGAACTTTTTATCTCCAAAATTCAACTCAACAAATGTAAATCCATTTATATAATCTGTATCTACCTTCCTCCAGACAACAATATCAACACCTTAGCGGCTATTCTAAGTTGGCTGTCCACCACCTACCCACAAGAAACCATAATTCTTGGTGACTTTAATATAAACTGGAGGTGTTGCACATCTGAACAGTATACCCATATCAACCTACATGGTTTACGCAAACCATTACAGCCCCCACTAGAGCCAATAAACATAATAACAATGACAGCACCCTAGATTGGATTCTCACAAACAGTCATCACCAATCTTACAAAGTAGGTACCCTCCCTGAAGATATAAGCAATCACTCGCACATCATCTTAATCAGGTGTAAGACTGACATCCCAAACCCAACCATTTATAAGAAAATAAGGTCTAACAAAAATTTTAACCCCAACAGCTTTCAAAAAGAACTTATAGCTTGTGACTAGTCACCCCTGAAACACCTATCATTAGAAGATGCCGTTAAATACTTTAATTCTAAATTTTTAACCATTCTAGACTACCATGCCCCAACACAAATAATAAGAAGTAGGTCTAAACCAGCCTCTTGGCTCTCCAAAACTACCAAACAAAAAATCCTCCATAGAAACAAACTCTGGGCCAGCTGGCATACAACCAAAAGCCCAGCAGATCAACTAAAGTTTAGACAATTAAGAAATGAAACAAAAAAAGCCATATTGTCAAATAAAAGAAACTTTTACTGTCACCTCCAACAAACCCACCAAAATAAACCTCAAAAATTCTGGTCTGGTATCAATAAACTTTTGCGCCCAGGTCGCTCAATTACACCCACCCCCTCAGGCTCTAATCTCAACAGCCCTAACCAAATTGCCAATTCTTTTAACACTTTCTTCAAAGACACCATTCAGTCTTTGTCCAATCAGCTATCCCCTGACACCACATCTTCTTCCAATGTTATTCCTAACAGCCCCCCATTATTTCAATTCCAACCTGTTCCTACATCCTTTGTCTGCACCCTTATTCAGAAACTTAAACCCACCACCATCTCTGCAGATCTACTACCTGCAAAATATCTTCAAAAAGCTGTCAAAGCTATAGCCTACCCCATATCCATCCTCATTAACAGAACTATTTCTGAAGGAACAATTCCATCAATCTGGAAAATGTATTTATTTATTTTATTTATTTATTTATTTCCAGTTTGATTACCGGGGAAGTCCACTGGGTCAACATGGCCCATTTTCAGTGGAGGCCTGGGGAGAAAAGCTCCGAGAATGCATTAAAAAGAAACAGTTTACATACAGGATTTACAAGAAATACAGGCAAGGTCTAAGAATGCATTAGCAGTTTACAAATATGATTTCAAGAGGTACAACCTAGTACCAAAAACAATTCTGTAGAACTGATTAAGATAAGCTTTTTCATTGAGTAAACGTTAGCAGAAATTTCTTGAAACTGAGTATCAAGGTTGTATAGATATTTGATAAGTAATGAGAAATTACAGGAATTTGAGAAATTGTGGATATGCTTTACATGCATATATTAGAGTGGAAAGGAGTACTCTATATTTACAATATTTACAAGGTTTGTTGAGCAAAAATAGCTGTAGGAGAGGAAGAAGTAAGGAGAGGAATAAAGCCGCAGGAGAGTGCAGGGAGATTTGATAGAGATGAAAGAATATGTCTGAGGGAGGTATATAGGGATTATGTGCCAGTAGGGGGAGACTCTTATGGCTTGAAGTGATTGAAGTTTAAGTAAGGAGGGATTATGTGCTGGAAGGGGGAGACTCTTAAGGCTTAAGGTAATCAGAGCTTTAGTAGGGAGGAGGCAGGGGAGCATTTCCGTTTAGCAGACAGGTGTATGAAAAGCTGGGCTTTGAAATTGTCATAGTTTGGGGTGCTTCGCAGTGATTGAGGAAGGGAATTCCATTTTTTACCTAGAGCATAGGAGAGGAGCAGTTGGCCAGCAGGATGTTTGGGTTTATGGATAGCTATTAAGTTCTGATGTTTAGATCTAAGGGTTCTGTTAGGTATATAGGGGGGAAGGATATTATTTAGAGCAGGGCATTTTGTAGGCTGAAATATGAGTGAATGAGCTGTAGAGAGTTGTAGGTAATCTAGGTGGTTTGGTAGTTCTAACCAGTTCAGGGCTTGTGGGGTGAGGCAGTGGTGAGTGGAATTTTTGGATTTGGAGGCAAATTTAGAGATTTTATTGTAGCAGTTTTCTAGTTTGGAGGTAATGGAGGAGGACAGATTGGTTAGGAGAGGAGCACCATATAGTAAGGAAGGAAGGAGAAAAGTAGAGGCTAGAGCGTGTCTTGTGGAGTTGGAGAGAAAGTGATTCTTCCTATACAGCATACCTAGCTTTTGGTGGGTCTTTTTAATGTTCTGTTGTACATGTAAATTGAACTTTAGGTGTTCATCAACTATTATACCTAGCAGTTTGGTGGTGGGGATGACTTCTATAGGTGTGTTGGTTTGGCTAAGGATTTTGAAGTCATTTTTATTGAAGGAATAGTTCTTAGTGGGTGGGAATAGTAGAATTTTGGATTTGCTAGCATTAAGAGAGAGAGGTGGTTTTGATGCATCCAGTTTTCATTTTTTGAGAAGGCAGTTTGGGTTTTAGAGAGCAATTCAGAGAGGTTAGAGGCAGAGCAGACTAGGGTTGAGTCATCCACATATTGAATGATTTTGGTGTCAGGAATAGCAGTGTGAAAGTTATTTATGAAGATGTTGAATAGCATAAGTCTGAGGATGGATCCCTGTGGGACACCAGTGAGGGTGGGTAAGAAGGAAGAGATGGAGTTTTTCCATTTGACAGCTTGAGATCTGTCTGATAGATAACTGGAAAACCAGGATAGAGTTTTAGGGGAGATGTAAAGATTTGAGAGATGACAGAGCAGATGGTTATGGGAGATAGTGTCAAATGCGTTGGACAGATCAAGAAGAACAGTAGAAACTAGCTGTCCTGAATCACGGGCTTGGTTGACAGTATCTAAGAAAGAAATTAGGGTGGTTATGGTGCTGTGGCTGGGGCAGAAATTATGCTGAGTAGGTGTGAGGAGATTGTTTTGGGTCAGGAATGGCATAAGTTGGAAGTGGATGCACTTTTCAAGGATTTTAGAAATAGGGGATAGTAAGGCAATAGGGTGGAAATTTGAGATGCTGGTATTTTTTCCTCCCTTATGGAGTGGGAGAATGAAGGTTGAGTGCCAGTGTTTAGGGACATAGGATTATTTTATTGATCTGTTTATAATGATACTGATTGGGAGAGCAATGCCATCTGCGGCATGCTTTAGGTAGGATGAGGCAATGTTGTAGGGTACATTAGAGCAGGGCTTAAGTTTGGATAGGAGTTTTTTATGAGAGTTGTGGAGACGGATTTAAGCTCGAATAGAGGAGGAAAGTTATTTGGAAGGTTAGATGGGGAGGGAGAAAGGTAGCTGGGTTATTGTTGGGAAAAGATTTAGTGAGGGAAGAAATGGTTTCGATGAAAAAGGAATTGAATTCAGAACCTAGTTAATGGTCAGTTTTACTTGGGTTGGGACATGGATTCATTTTTGAGCCTGGATGGAGAAGTGAGTTTATTGTCTTCCAGAATTGTTTTGGATTATTATAGTTATTAGACTGGAGCTTAGTGTAGTAGTTTTTTTTGTCCATGTTGATTAGCTTTTTTGAGAGGTTACGGAGCTGTTTATATTGAAGCAAGGTATTGGGTAATTTTTTTTTGGTGAAGTTTCCACAGTTTGTCCCTTTGGTGCATTATTTGTTTGGTCTCTTTGGAGAGCCAGGGACCCATGTTCGTTTTGATTCTTTTATTTCTAAGGGAGGCTATGGAGTTTAAAGTTTCAAGGAAGACAGAGTACCAGGAGGGATGTAGAGGGCAATGAAGCAAATGTTTTTGTGCTTGTTTAGTTTTAGTAGTCCAGTGGTTAGTTCAGTGTTCTTGAATTGGGGGATAGGAATTTGGAGGGGTACTAGGGTGAGCAGATTAGAATAGACTAAGGTGGTGCCACCACCTTTTTTACTTACACGGTCATTTCTGGGAATATGAAATCCAGGGGGCAGAATTTCTGAATCAGAGATGGAGGGTTTGAGACAGGTTTCAGAGATGGCTAGGATGTCAGGTTGGCTATGGCTTAACCAGGTGTGGAATTGGTGAGATTTATTGCTGAGACTCTGAGCATTTATTGTGAAGATCTTTAGGGTATTATCAGAGGTGGAAATAGTTATGGTGTTGGAGATGTTGTTACAGGTTAAGGGACCAGGGTTGAGGTGGATGTCACCTGCTAGGAATAGTTTGTTAAAGGAGACATCCTTTAGCCATTTTGGCTTGTAAGGAGTAGGTATGGGAAGATTATAGATTGGAGTTCATGACACTATTTTGGCTTTGGTGGAGAAGATTTTAGGATGGAAAAGGTGCAGAGGGTTGGATTGAATGAGGGAAGGGGAGATAAAGTGGAAATGAATGAAAGAGTGAGGATACAGGGGAGAAAGTTTAGAGGTTGTTTTTGTTGGTAGAATTGGACAGGCAAGGGAGGTATAAGAAGTGGCTTGGTATAAGGGAATTAGTAGCAGAAGTAGGAGGTAGGGGGTATGGAGGATTTGATGTTGTAAGGAGAACATGTCAGAGAGGAGAAAGAGAGAGAGAAGTATGGATTATAATGGAAACTGAGTGTTATGACTGGGGCTAATGTGTTGTAAAATAATAGAGGTATTATGGGAAGTAAGGGAGTGTGTAGTAAAGTTTGGAGTTGTATTGGAATTAGAGAAGTGAGGGGGAAAGTATAAGTATAAGTGAGAGGTGCAACTATAGGAGTGTATGTGGGAGGGTTATGTGAGGGAGGGGTAATAAGGAGCGGATGAGGATTGGCTGATTAAGCTGAGGGGGTGTGGTAAGGCGAGAATATAGGTAAGAGCACTGGGGGTGGGTGGGAATTAGGGGTAGGAGAACAGAGCGGGAAGAGTCAAATCCTGTGGGTGCAGCAGAAAAACGTATCAGCAGAGTGTAGTTTACTAGCAAAAGCTGAAAGATTTGTACTACAAGTGTTAGGCAAGGTAGAGTAGGTTAGCTGTTCAAGAGGGATTGTGCAAGCTGAAAGAAGATATTTACAGTCTAGTGATGTTAGATCTCAGCCAACTTATTAGTGGAAAAACTAAAAACCAGTTGGGAATGAACTAATAAACTGGAGGTTGTATGGGCAGAGACTACCACCTAGTGGTGGAAAACGTAATAGGTAGCAGAGGAAGACCAAACCCGTAGTAGGTTTAAGTAGGTTCTGGGTTAGGGAGAGTTAGAAGTAAATTCAAGGTAGGGGAGAAATTAGAAGGGGGAAGGGGTAAACTGGTCTGCAGAGGGCTGCTGTAGCACACACAAGGAGGTCAGACTCCTGACTAAACAAATAGCACAGCAAATATACAGTAATTAAGTTCCTTATTTTAAGCACATACATTAGCTCAAATCCTGTAAGGGGGTTTCCTTTAATGAAAGTTTCCAATGTGCCAGGAAAGCAGTTGGGATTCAAGGTGTCTTCAGGAATTAGTCAGTGGTATTCCTTTGTACTTAAATGCAGGGAGGGAGGACCCAGGGCTATAGTATAGCATGTAAGAAGGGCAGCCCAGACCACAGGACCAGAGAGGGGAGGCTGTAGCTGTTTAGTGGAGGGATTCAAAAAATCTCACATATCAACCCCCTGTATAAAGGTGGTAATTCAAAAGATATTTCTAACTATAGGCTTATAGCCATATTATCCCCACTGGCAAAAATCATGGAGAAGTGTATTCATAAGCAACTATTAAACCACCTACTAGAAAACAACCTACTAGCTACCTGCCAACATGGCTTCAGACCATTCCATAGCACCTCTCTTATCCTTCACTGACTGCATTAATAAAAATCGTAATAATTATACTCTATCCTCAGCCCTCTTCATTGATTTGTCAAAGGCCTTCGACATGGTCAATCACCAGCTACTCATAAACATACTTAGAAACTTCTCACTGGATCCACTTGCTGTAGAGTGGTTCCAATCCTATTTAAATAACAGGAAACAGGATGTATTATGGGAGAATAACTTGTCTTCCCACCTCCCAATTGCCCTTGGTGTCCCTCAAGGCTCCATATTGGGTCTTCTCCTCTTTTCTATTTTTACTAACGACCTACACTCTGTATTACCTCAAGCTACCTGCATCCAATATGGAGATGATTCCACACTAATATGCTCAGCCTCTTCACTATCACAACTTCAGTCCCTAACCCAAGACATGTTTAGCACAGTAGAGAATTGGCTTCTTCACCGATGTCTCGTCCTGAACCCAAACAAAACAAAAATGCTACTATTCACTCCCACCCACAGAGCCCCCCCCCACTGCATTTCACTGTCACATCTAGCAATGGTACTATCATATGTCCTGATTCTACCACAAAACTACTTGGAGTACTAATCGATAACAACCTCACCTTCGAGCCCCATATTAACAACACTATAAAAACAGTAAACAAGAAACTAGGTTCCCTCTATAGGATCAAACCCTTTCTGACTCCACTAGCCAGGACCACTATTGCCCATACCCACTTAATCTCAACCCTACTATATGCATCCCCTATCTATACTAAACTATGCAAAAGCAATCTGAACAAGCTGGCTAGCTCCTACAATAATATTGCCAGATTTGCAACTGGGTCTACGTATAGAACCCATCACTGCAACAATCTTAATCAACTAGGATGGTTAGAATTGCCAAATTTTATTCTATTGAACCAACTAAATATTGCCCATAAGATATTGTATCAACCTACAAATACTCCGATACTCACTAACCTATTCACCCCCTACAATAACCTGAAAACCCTGCGCTCATCAAATAAATTACTGGTAAAGATAAGTAAAACCAAAAATCTGGCTGGAGACTCTCTATTCTCTAACACAGAGGGTAAAACCTAGAACACCCTCCCTAATGACCTAACCTCCTTACCCTCAATTACCCTATTTAAAACCAAACTTAAACTATACCTTAAATCACACTGGCTATGCTCCTGTGCAAACCCAGACTAACTACCTCCCTTGTTCTCCAGACACTTATCTTCTCACTCACACAAACTCATTAAACTTTTACTAACAATAATGTGCGTGTAACTTTTTTTTAGTTTAATAGTGCTCTATTTCACTTACCTTGTATATTGTTGTATGTATATCCATACTTGTTATGTAACTAGGAATGTTTTTTTTTCTTACTCATAAGCTAAAATGTAATGTACTATTATAATTTGCCAAAACTTGGTAATGTACCTATGTTTTTTGTTATTCTATTCTGAAGTGTGGAGCTTTTCTTCCCGGGCCTCCACTGAAAATGGATATATATCCAGTTGGACCAGCCCGGTCAACAAATGTAAAATAAATAAATAAAATAAATTTAGACTTTGGTTTTCATTTGCTAGTAATTGTTTTTTTGGCAGCCACCAGAATTAAACTTAGCAGGATCATATTATGTCTAGACAATTTAGATCCTGTATCCCAGCTCAAAAAATATTTTCGTTAGTTACACTCATTTGCTGATCAAGTATTGGCAGCAAAGTATTCTGTAGGGAATTTTTAAAAGTTTGCCATTGCATTACAATCCCAAATAATATGTTCCCAATTACCTCTTTATTTCCTGTCATACTTCCAACATTTGCTATCTACCTGAGGAAAAATCATTTTTTGGAGTCTACTTGGGTATAAAAATACTTATGCAAACACCTCCAAGTAAAAATCCTAAATATTCTAGACTTGGTTGCATACTTGGGAGCCATACATATGTCCTCTCATTGTTCTCTTGTAAATTGCTTTTCCAGTTTCTCTTCCCAATGTTTTCTAACCTTCCCTAATTGATTCTTATAGTTATCATGCAGTATTTTATATGCCCTACTAATTATCCATTTTTAACAACAGCTTCTGTTCTAAATCCAACTAAAAACTCTGCCAGAGCAGGTCTTTCACTTAGGATTCCCCACTCTGTTTCACTTTGCCTATACTCTAATATCTATTCCTGGTAGGATATGCAGTTTCTAGCATGCAGTCCACATGTCTTCTTGGCTTCATCCCATTCTGTTACCTTTCCCTCTCTAGTTATTTGCTCCCAATACCTTGGTGCCTGTGCCAGTTTCTTCAGTAAATTCCAGTCCCTTCTTGCCTACTCTGTGTACCCCTACTTGCAGTCATCCCTTTCTCCATTCTCATGTTAACTTGGTTCTTGGAAAAAATTATTACTTTATATTTTATTCTTCTTAAGGAACTGCATCAAAAATTGCACTCTCTTCTTATTTCCTGAATTTCCCCCCTGCTTCATCATCATCCCTTTCTTCTTTAAATTTTAACTTTCTGCTTTTGTTAATGTATATGAGCCTTAATTGTGTTGCACTAAAATATCCCTTCAAATAAGGTAATCCTAAACTATCTTGTTCTACTGGAAGGATCAACTTATCCCACTTAAACCTTTCCCTCTTCTCCCAGATAAAGTCCTTGAACTCTTTCTTATTGTCCATAACTTCTCTGGTTGATAAAAATATGCCTGACCTGTACAGAAAACTAAAGGGACTGAAAACATTTTCACTTCTTGAATCCTACTATCCATATCCATAAGCAAGTCCTTCCAGTTTTTCAGTTCTTGTATTATCTGTTGTTTTGTCTCTTTCCACATATCCTTAGTTGCCATAACAGAAGTCTTTTTAACCCATAATAATCCTAAATACTTCATCTTATCATGTCACCATAAGTATGGGTTTTGTTGAATCAATTCATGTCTGGCTACATAATTTATGGCTATAACCTTTGTTTTATCTTCATTAATTTTATATCCCAAAAAAGGCTTGAAACTGGTTCAAAATTTTCTACAATACTGAGATGTCCCTTTCTGGATTTATCATATACAAAATAATGTCATCTTCAAATAAAGCCAGGTTTTCGCACAGTGGCTCATATGATAGCATTGTCATCTCACAGCAAGAGGTTCTCCAATTCATTTCTTGTCTATGGTGCCTTCTGTACAGAGTTTGCATGTCCCTGCTGTGTTCGCGTGGGTTTCTTCTAGGTGCTCCGGTTTCCTCCCCCATTTGAAAGACATCCAGTAGGTGGATTGGACACTCTGTAAATTGGCCATAGGTGTGAGTGTGGTGTGAAAGAACTACAGTGACAGGGCTAGCCATCTGATGGTGTAAACCTTGGCTCTAGATGATTGTTACTGTTGAAGTGACACACTGTCCCCATGTGCAAAAATGAGGAAAAAGGGGTTGTGGATGGTTGGATATCCTTGAATTCCTGAGTCCCTTAGTGTCTTTGCCAATGGCTGTAAATATAGAGCAAATAACAAAAGGGAAAGAGGACAACCCTGTCTGGTTCCTGTATTCAGACACTGATTCATCTTTATTAATGATAAAGAAGCCAATCTGTACACAACTGTTTCATGCTTTGCGAATTCTACAGTTTTCTTTATACTTTCTCTTTCTTCCAATAAGACACATGAATCATCCATGTAAATAACACATTTTTCTGTATCATTACCTGTACCCTCCACTGACCATTACTTTCTATGGTGATTGACTGGCCATTTCATTCCCCTAGGTTTTCAGTGTTGGTGAGGGCAACAGACAGCTATTGGTTGATTGTTATACTGATGGGTTAGTTATTTTATATCCTGTGCCCATCTCCTCATCAGTGATAAGTACACTGAAGTAGCAGGCCCTACAGTGCCGGGCCTAGTGATCCATGTTTATGGTTCTACACTCACATGAAATCCCAAGATACAGTGTCACTGTGCTGGTTAGCAAGTTGAAGTGCCTGTTATTAGCTATTCAGTTCTGTTACAACACCTGGCCATCAGCAGGTGGCATATCTGCAGACTGTCAAATCATCACCCTCACTCTTTGAATGGGTGAATCAGCTTTAGCTGTTTACTTCCATCTACCATCCCAGTTGCACTAGCACACAGACCTGCTAGCCAAACCAAAAGTCATTAGACGACAGCCACAGCTTCACCCCTTTATGACATGAACCAACAAAAGAAATTCATTTTTCGTAATTCTCATATACACCTGCAACATTATATTCTTCTTATTATTTAATATCCTTATAAAACCATCAATATAAAAAGCTACAAGGAGACTTGTATGATACCATTGCCTTGTACTACTTTCCACCTTAAACAAAACACCCCCAAGTAACTATTTTCCATCACTCTGCTTCTAGTCCTTTTATATGGTTTCTTACAGGTACTATCAGATCCTTATCTAACAAAGTCCTTTATCATATTTTTCAAAATTAAAGAAACCATGCTGTGCATTATCAAATATTTTCTCTTGAATGAAATTATAAATCTGTCTTAATAATCCCTTGTACCTTATTCAAATGCATCCTTTAAAATACTTAAAACCCCTTTTATGCTCATTTATACCAGTTTGTTTGTCGCCACAGCGGAACACCGGTCTGCTAATGATTGGCAGTAGAGTTTCACGGGCTGGCTTGCCGGGCCTAACGCACAACCTTCAATGAAGGAATGCCCATTCATGCATGTCGACACACAGAAGACGCTCTAACTGAGAATCGAATGGGCAATGTCTAACTGTGAGGCGACAACGCTACCGCAGCACCACCACCATGCCACATGCTCATTTATACCAGTATATATTTAAAATTACTGAATACAATAAAAGGAAACCACTTGACTGAACCAGTTTTCAAAATTTTATTAACTTACAGTCTATATACAACAGTGAAGTTTGTGTTCATTTATTTAAATTCCCTTCAATCCACTTATTTTAAGAATGCAAAATTCATAACCTTAAATCTAGATCTCCACCTGTTCACAATACATCTTCAAAACATGCATTCATGCTTCATTTATCCCCACAAAATGAGTATAGCTCCTAAAGAAGTATGCTCACTCAAAACACTTTCCCTTTGAGGCTAATAGCCTATTCCATCTCTGTCTCACTCAACTTTAATGCTCACTCCAATGCCCTAGAGTTATACTACCTTTCAAGTAAAAAAAAATCTGGAACCACCTCCACCACTTCTTTACTTTACTGAACCAACTTCACATTCATCTAACTTATTCCCCATTTTCCTGCCTTCTTTCTAGACTATACTCAGGGACATTTCTATTCTTCTTCTCTTCACCTCTCAGTTCACAAACTTACCTCAAATATTCTTTATTCTTATTTTTTTGTCTAATCTCTTTCCCTTAGATCATCATGTTACTTTATTGCCTCCATTTGGTTTTGTAAACAATTCACTTTTTATATCAGTTTCTTATAATTCTTGCTCTAATTCTTTCTATTTAAATCTTTAGAAATATCCTAAGTCTTCTTTAAAACACTTGTACATTAATCTGTACTAAAAAAAAAACATCCTTCCACACATATTTACATCTACTACCTATACTGTGCATAATTTTGCATAGGCTGCAGTTTTCTCTCTACAGCCCCCCACTATACTTCTTTTAGCTTGCTAAACGTTCCCCAGTCATGATGCAGTCTGATAAGCCAGTCACAATTGTCCAACCCTGCTTTACTTTCTGTTTCCTAGAAACAAAATTCAATCAGATGAAGTACCCAATGACCACCTTGCATAATGAACTACATTTTCATGCAATAATCACCCTTATTTCTGTAATCACCTCCATTAATCTTTCTTCACTTCTTCTAACCTCCCAGTTGAAACCACTCATCCATACAACTGACATCCTAGTGTACATAAAGACTGTATTAAATTCCATAACTCAATCCCCTTCCTTATTTTTGCTCTAAGAAGTGTATGTACCTGTTACCATTATAACATACCCTTTCCTCATAACTGCTCCCCATACTTTCATCATTACCCTTGCCCCTTTTGTGTAACAAATAATCACAGATCTGGCTTCTGTTGGCAGTACGGATTTCTACCAACCCCGGGGATTTTTCATACTTCCGAATTGTGATTCATTCAGCTTCATCAACACACATATATACAAGTCCTGACATCTACATCAGGGCTGGCTATAATGATAGGAGAACTAGATAGCCACATAGGGAACCATTCTGTTATGTGCACATTTCATTTATGGGGTTTGTTTAATTATTTATTTTGTATTTTTTTTCATAAGTGATTTAGCTCTCATAGTTGTATACAGCCATGCCTGTGCAGGCACATGAGAAACTGCACACAGTGTCAGTTCTGCTGGGTAGCACTAACCAACCCCCCCCACACCCCACCATTTTCATTCTTCCACTGCTATTGCTAGAGTGCTAGTACTGATGGCCTGCCAGACTGCACATTACTCATCCTGTACTCTAATTTTTGTAGTGCAACAGAAATGCATCTTCCCACTACTGATCTGCATCCTCAGTCCACTTTGGTCTTGACTGTCCAGTCAGTTACCAGGATTCTGTTCCCATGCCAGTGAGGCATTCACAAGAAACTGTTAAAAAGACACTCACCAATCATTCTTTGTGTGAAGTTTGTGACCTTAGTCAGTGACGTGTGGCTTTTTCCATCTGTGTGTAGCGGGCCAGCAGCTGGAGAATAAAACATTCTCTTGCTGGCAGAAACTTGTAGGAGATGAAGAGAATTCATTATCCACATTTACTTAGTGATTTGAGCTGTGTGGTGAGTACATATTTTGTTTTCCAATGGACATGCATCTGCTCAGGTTAAAACAAAATGGCAGAATATGGGTCGCAAGGTAATTTTATGGAAATCTTATTTGCCAGACTGATACTATTTTGCAGTATTCCTGGAATGGCAGGCAAGGCACCCAGTTTGGGATACAAAATGTTATGATCAATCCGCTTAATTTCTCATAAGTATTAATCAGGAATGAAAAAATGTGGATTTTTTTTGTAGTAACTAAAAGGAGGGAGTTTCACAGTTTTCTAGGAAACATAATGTCAATGCACCTCTAATCTGTATCAAACTTTATGTTGCTAGAATATTTAGGAATGCAGTAATATACCATAACCTGACTCATGGTGCAGTTTTCTGTGGATGAAGTCATTCTGAGGGAAACAGCCATTACACAAAGGGTCACTGATGATTTCAAAAATGTTGGCCTAATTGAACTTCAATAGAGCCACCTAAAATTGGAGACAAAAGAACTTTTGCTTTGAGCACTCAGAAAGTGAATTTCCTTTGACTGGAGAGCATATTAAATGTCAATTACAAGAGTACAAAGCCTTGGACTTACTTGACAAACTTAGAAATAGCATTACTGAGGACATGAAATATGAACTGCATAATAATCCCCCAGATATATCTCAGTTTAGCATTTGATGTAGGATTGCACTGTTGCTTGCCTTAACATTTGCCAGTTGTCTTCCTTCACTATGACATGACCATGGAAAACATAGCAATGGAAGAAAGTCTTGCATTCAGTTAATAATAACATAGGGACTAAAATTCTTGTCTTTGTAAGTCATTAAGTTTGAAATACATGACAAATAATTTGATAGTATTATCTGTTCATCTATCATCTGTGCAGTAAGAAGAGAATATCTCCTGATGACCCATAAACCTGATAAACATGATAATATCCTAATGGTGGCCTACATAGGAGTGAATGACTGACTTGAGTGTTCCACATTAAGGGACAAACTGTGCCACAATGTACTATGCATGTAACAGAGGCAGTAAAGACACTGGACTTGAGTAATATCTTGCCTGCACCAGAAATGATGCCCTAAATATCAGGGAAAGATAAGTGGCTTATACAATTTGCTAATTAGTTGCTGTTATTTAAAGGGGATTCAGTATTTGTTAGTCTGAGATGAGTGGGTAGATAAGGCATCCTACTTTAACAAGGATAGCTTACACCCTTGCACCAAGGTATTTGCATACTATGGGCAACATTTGCTGCTTCTATAGTACCTTTTCAGACAGGGCCTACTTACTGGTCATTCCTTCATAAATTTAGATCCAGACAACATCAAGGTGGCACTCTCAATGCTAGGAATCTAAACATAAAGATGTTTTCCTGCAACTTGAACATACTTATATTTGTGTAGTTACCAAAACTTGATTTCAAGGCCATAAAAGCACTTCCTCTATACCAGGGTTCAGTACCTTCATACCTAAGGGAGAGTTACTGGTTTTATCAAGATTCACCATAATGTCATGTTAAATTATCCTCAATCCTATCTTACAGCTCCTAGAGATCCAAGTCATGCTCAACAGAAGTAAATATTAGAACAGCTATTGCTATTAATATACTACTACCAAAACTTGAATATGTACTAACAATAATGCCTCATTATCTGGACAAAATACAGCAGTGTTGCAAATCACAGAACATAAAATTTCTATGATCTGTCAACCTTGCTGATTTTTATGAGAATCATGGTGCTTCTATACAATAGACATATTGGCTTGATATATCAGTAAGGTCAATCTATCTTCTAAACACTTCTAAATGAATTTGATGAATGAGTCTCTCATCCTTTTGCTAACACATTAAATGTTCTGGAGCCTTTCTATGACTGTACAAACCTCCATCCACAATAACCTCATATGAAAAATCCTCTTGTAAACTAGTCCTTGCAGTCTGGAACAGCTTACCATTAGAGACTGCATGAATAAACACATTTTCCTGGACTTCCGAGATAGCTACACATTGAGTAATAGCTTAATTCTAGCTCTCCCAGTATGAAAACAGAAACTCAGCAGAGAAAGCCAGAGGACGTATATTTCTGGGTAAGTTTCAGTAACTGGCTACTAAGTGCATTGCCTGGATGCCAGGAAAAAAATCAGTAACTGGCTAGTAAGTGCATTGCCTGGATGCCAGGAAAAAGGAAATACAGAGGACCTGAAAAAATACCAGCTATAAAAAGTGAGGAAAAACACTGACTGGGAAGAGTACTCCAGCTGTTCAGCAAAAAGCAGTGCAAGCTCCACACATGACTTCCAGTAACCTAGAGGAAAGTATGAGACAACTGCACACAGACCTGATTAAAATAAATGAAACACTGATGGAATATATCAACTCAAATAACAAAAGGCTGGAAAAATGGAAGAATATTTAAACAGATATTCAGATGAGGTGATAAAACTGAAAAATCAGAGGTTGAAATGAAGAAAACGCTAGCTGAATATAAGACTTCTTAAGAAGAGATGTTTCAGAAATAATAGAATTAGAGAACAGAGCATGTAAGGAAAACCTGAGATTTTCAGCTGTACTACAGCAGGTGTAAGGAACAGACTGCATTCATTTTATGAAAGCACAAACAAGCAATTGGACTGCTATTCCACAGCAGGAGGTGTTAGTTGAAAGGGCATATTGTCTGTATGCTCCAAACATGGTTATGAGAAAGCAGCATAGGTCTTTAATAGTACAGATGCAATCCTACCAGCAGAAAGAGTTGATTATGACAAAACTGTGGTAGAAGGACAAAGTACTAAAAGTGGGAGACAGTAGAGTGTTGCTGGAGAATAATTACTTACTGTACATCAGGCAGATGAGGTGTACATTTATTCCACTATTCAGGAAATGTTGAGAAGTAAGCATGAGATTCAAACTGCTGTACCTAGCTATCTTCAAAATATTTTTTTCCTGGAGGGACAACATCATTTTTTGATGCAGTACATGCTAAGGAGGAAATACAAAAGTTTCTCCAACAAAAAGTGAGCTGCGAAACAGAAGGAAATTTTGCTTTTTGTTCTTCTGGTGATAAAGAGCACAGAGAGACTGTGCCAGTGAAACCTTTTCCAATGTTTCAATGGAAATTGCTTAAGAGAAAGAAAAAAGCACAAGATTTACTAGAAGAATCAAGAGTATGCTGGAAATGAAGTGAACAGGAATAAAACCAGTAACCTTTAACAAACGTGGGATTACTATGAAACAATTAAACTTCAGAAATATGACAAAACAAGAAAATCTGGAAATATTGGACTTTTTGACTTTCTTAAACTTGTAGGGGACTCTAAAGCATATGCTTTACTTCATACCATTAATGTTCTGAAAAATATTTAGGAGAGTGGAAGAGGAGGGAGAAAGTTAACTGTACATAATTTTTTTTCTTAAAAGTAGTATCTTTACAGTGCATGATTTTCTTTGCATGATATAAAGTAATGTTTTCTCAGTTATTGTTAAGTTTAACGGGGATACTAATGTAAACAGGTGCTCCTGTTTTTCTTTCCATTCTTATTTCTCTTTCTCCTTGTTCGGTTTTAAGCACTGTAGGCACTGCAATGTAAAAAAAAAAAAAAAAAGAAAATAAAAGTCTGGTTAAAAGAGCATGACAAAAAAAAATAATGTACTTTTTCTCATTCTTTCACAGTGGAATGGCTGGATTAAGGCCCTTAGATTGATCTAGTAACACCTTTTTAGAGAAAGCAAGTAAATGAAAATGAACATTGAAGATTATAAAGCATTTTTCTAACAAATATATGCTTAGTAGCAACTTTGTATCTGGTCCAAATGTCTCCATGGAGACAATCTGATAAAGAGAAATGGCTAGGAGATAATGTTTTCTGAAAGCATTCGAGTGTTTCCCAGCTGGAAAAACTATAAAGATAAGACAAAACCAGACAGCACTTAATAGAAGAACAGGCTGTACCATGTACCTTACCATGGATCAACCTTCTTTTGGGTTAATCCAAGTCTGTTTGTGTGGATATCAGTTTGGGAAACATGTTCCTATTAGGAGGGTAAAATTTCAATATTTGAATATGTACATAGATTTGTATGTTAGTATTAAGTTAATAGGTTTTAAGGGGCATTGGGGAGTGTTTTTTTGTTTGAGGGCTTTCAATAATACAAACAGTTTTGTAAGCTGTGACATAGACTCAAATGAATATGACAAGAAATAACTGTCTAAAAGATCAACCTGCCAAACAGTGCATGCATGTAACACAAAAGCTGGAACTAGACACGTAACAAAAAAGCTGTTATACATAAAAGGTGGGAATAATAACTTTTCAACACAATGATGCTTTCTGTAATATCTTTAAATGTCAATGGTCTCACAGATAAACAGAAATAGAAAGAGTAGTAAACTATATTAAAATATAGAGTGCAAATAGCTATGCTAGAAAAGAGATATTTGGAAAGAACTGATCTTGTGAATTTGACAAAGAGAGTTTTTAAGGAAGGTTATTCAGTGGAATACCTAGAACAAAGGAAAAGAGGAATATTTATATTGATTGCAGCAGGAGATCCAATAGTGGTAGAAGAAGATAAAAAAGATGATAATGGTAGATTTGTAGCACTAAGGGGCTACTGGCAAGGGAGGAGGATTACACTGGCATGTATATTCCACCTAAAACTGCTATAATGGAGCTTAAGAAAATTCTGAGAGAAATAATTTTTTAGCAAGGAATATTACTTATAGGTGGCGACTGGAATTTGATTTGCAGCAGTGAAGATATGTTGGGAGAGCCCAGAAGGGAAAGTATAACAAAATAGGGTAGACTTTTGAAGAAATGTATGAAAATATTTGGCATGGAAGATGTGAATTCAGTAGTAGGATTTCAGAGTGAATTTAGATATTATTCCCCAAGATACAAAAACTTGGATGGACAGAATTTACATTTCACAGAATATGTACATTTAATTGAAAATCTTGGTATGCACCCAATGACTATTTCAGATCATGTGCAAATAATAACTAAAATAAAAACACAGGGTAATGAAATAAAAATGAGGCACTAGTGCTTCCCCACCTATCTATTGAAAAGAGAGGAATTTAAGGAATGGGTAGTTTAAATTATACAGGAGCTATTAGAGAAGGTATAATTTTCTTCGGAAAATATAGCTAGGGAGTGGGATAAAATTAAAGTGGAGTTTAAAAATAAGGTGGAAATAAAAAAGGGAGATGTGGTTAAGAACTAACAAGAATTATTTAGTGTGACTGACAAATGTTAAAGTGCTGCAGAATAAGGGTATTCTCCCAGAACAAGAAAAGGAGCAACTGCAAAATGCTAAACAGAAAATTTACCTCAATAATATGCATGAGTTTAGAAAGATTGCTGTTAAGCAAATGTTTGTTTGATAATAACACTAGAGCACAAAAACTTTTAGGACAATGACTTGGGCAACAGAAAGTAGAAAGGGCTGTTATCAATCTTAGGGAGCCTAGCCTACAACAATGAAGATAACAAGATATCCTGTAGCGGTATTAGAAATATTTCAGAAATTCTATGAAATTCTGTATAAAGCAGAACAATATGGAAATCAAGAAAAGGTAAAATGGAAATGTTTATGGAAGGATTAAATATGCCAAGGTTAGATGTAGATGAAGCTCAATTACTACAGTTACGATAGGAAGAGATGAGAGAAAGATGGTGATATATAAACAATCCACAGGAAAGTCCCCAGGAGTAGATGGTATTCATGTGAAAGTTTGGAAACTGGGAGGGAAAAAAACTGATAAAGATCTGGAAGATTTTGTTTAACAATGTTTTAAGAGGAAGAGAAGTACCAATATCCTGGAAAAAAGTTGTGGTAGTTGTAATACCTAAAGAGGGTAAAGCCCCATCAGATCCAGCTCCATATAGGCCCATTTCAATACCAAACCATGATTATAAAGTGTTTATGTCTATAATGTCTTAAAGAATGGCAAAATTGATGCTGAATGGATATATATGGACCAGTGTTGTTTTGTGGAAGGGAGGCAAACATTTGTCAACATTAACAGAACATTGATGATGCAGAGGGAAGCAGAATGTAATAAAATACAACTGTCGTTGATGGATCTTTATACAGAGAAAGCATTTGACTGAGTAACCTGGGACTTTATGAGCAGGGCAGTGGGAACATTTGTATTCCCTGATAAAATGATAAGGCTGATTAGGAAGATATATGAGGGATTGGATGCAAAAATTAAAGTGGGTGTGTTCCTCTGATAATTTCTGCTTGAGCAGAGGAATGAGGCAGGACTGTCCTCTTTCCTCTTTGTTGTTTGCATTATATTTAGAACCACTGGAAAAGAAAATAAGGGACTCAGAAATTCAAGGATACAATTGGTATGGTAGTTAGGAAAAGCTGGCTCTGTTTGCAGATGATATTATTTTATACCTGATAAAATCAGAAAAGGACATTTCAGTGTTGTGGAACAATATGAGATGGTTTGAAATTTTTTCAGGATGTAAACTTAATGAAGCTAGAACAAAGGCAATAACTGTAGATTATATACCCACACATGAATTAGTTAAGCAAAATCTTGGGGACATGATAAAATGAAGTACTTAGGAGTATGCATTAAAAATGATTCCAGTGTGGCAGCTAAGGATATGTGGGGAGAGACAAAACAAAAGAATAACACAAAAACAAAGAAATACACACAGTTAAAATGTTTTTAGTCCCTTTAGTCTTATACACACATCAGACATATTTTTTACCAACCTGATGAAAAGTTGTGGATAGCAATTAATAAAGAGCTAAAGGATTTTATGTGGGGGGATGGCAAGAGTCAAGAGGGATAAGCTGATTCTTCCAATAGAACAAGGCTGATTGGGATTACCCCATTTGAATGGGGTATTTCAGAGCTGCACAGTTAAGGCACCTATACATAGCACACGCAGAAACCAATAATTCAAAGTGGAAAGGGTTGATGATGATGAAATGGGGGGTAGTTCAAGAAACGAGGATTGACTGGTATTTTGGATGCAGATCTTTATGGAGAATAATAATGTTTGTTTGTGACTTTCGGCTTTTCCCGGTTAGGGGTAGCCACAGTGGAACAATAATCATACAATATATTATATACATAAAGCAGCGGAAAGTATTCTAAGAACTAATCCAACACAGGAGTGGAGAATGGACATTCTGCTGATGGGGATGACTGCAATTAGTGATACAAGCAATAGGCAAGAGGGGGCTGGAATTTATTGGAGAAAACTGACAAAGGAACCAAGGTATTGGGAGCAAATAGCTAGAGAGGGAAAGGTAATAAAATAGGAAGATGGCAAGAATTTATTTGGACTGCAGGGTAGAGACTGCCTTCTCTATCAAGGATTGATATCAGAGTATAGGCAAAGAGAAAGAAATAGTGGAGTCCTAAATGAAAGACCAGCACTGGTGGGGTTTTAGTAGAATCTAGAATAGAAGCTGCAGTTAAAAAAGGAGAATTAGTAGAGCATATAAAATATTGCATGATAACTATAAGAATCAATTAGAGGAGGTTGGAAAGGATTGGGAAGAGAGACTGGATAAGCAATTCACAAAGAAACAACAGGGATATATATGTAGGTCTCCCAACTGTGCAACAAAATATAGCACATTTAGGATTTTTGCTTGGAAATGTTCACATAGGTATTTTTATACCCAAAGTAGACACCAGCAAATTTTTTCTCAGGTAGACAGAAAATGTTGGGGGTGTGATGGAGAAGAAAAAAGGTAATTTGTAACATATTTTCTGGGAGTGTAATGAGTTGGCAGACTTTAAATATTTCTTGCAGGCTACTCTATTAGAGTGAGGAAATTGGTGTGATAAGGGAGATGATTTTTATGAACTATGATACAGAATTAGAATTGCCTAGACATACTAAGACCTTGCTGAGTCTAATTATGGTGACTGCTAAAAAAGCAATTACTTGAATATGTAAATCAAAGTTTAAAACCAGTTGTGTTAGAAGTAATGCATATAGTAACATAGATAAAACAACTGGAACTGGGATCTTTAGAAAAGGGTAAGTGCAAATTGCATAGAAAAAAATGGGAATTGTGGGAACAATACATACAGGAGGGGAATAAGATTTAAAAGAAGTCTGGATTTAAATGAGTTATTTAATGTCTGATGGACAATGATTGAATAGATTATAAGTGATGTATTATGTTTGCAGCTAAGATTATGTCAATATGGTTTGTTTTCATTTATATAAATGTATGATTGCCTATGTCATAAGTGATAATTTAATAAAGATGTTTTTGTTTAAAAATAAACTATCCTCCCCTTTTCAAAAAAATCTACAACTGAATGTATGAGCATGTTTTAGACTTATGGACTAATATAATCATGATGCAGGTATGAAATTAATGTTAGTCAAACTAAGAGACCTCTAAAGCATTGATTGTAGATTACAAACTTTGTCTACTTTTTGAAAATATACTCCATTATTTCTTTAAGCCCTTCTACTATATGTGCAGCTTTCATGTAATTATACTCTTCTTTCCCTTTACCTATCTCATTCTTACAACTTAACTAAATCCTCTTTCTCCTTTACCTCAGGACCTGCCACCCTGACTCTACTACTCTTGCCCTGTCTCTGTACTAGCATCTCTTTCCTGTACCAAATGTCATCTAAATATCTTACCTTTATATCACACAAACTCAACTTACAACTACTTCTTTACTTTTTCATTCAATTCAACCATTCACAATTTGTAATTAACACATATTGCTATCACTTGTTCTGTATGTAATTGAACACATTTTGTATTGTTTGTATTTTTTTTTTTGCTTAATGGTCTGGGAAATGGCTGAAAAAGGCCCATGTATCACTCTACCTACCTGGTTAACAAATAAAGTAAGTAAATACATAAACTACTTATTTCCTCCTTCAAATATCCAGTGATACCCCTGGCGGGCACTTGAAGGGATCACTATTACATCTAACATCATCATGTTAAGAAACTAACTCCTTGACCATTGACTGGCATTCTTCTGCCATAAAAAATAAATATGCACAGTCATTGTTTGACATCATTGATGCAAATGTTGTGGATCAAATTGTTAAACTCCAAGCTAGGGATAAAATACTTTTGATATGGTCTTTACTAACCTACAGTATCCTGTACCTCACTTTTAGTCACTACATCCTAGACAAACCCTGACCACAAATATTTCATATTTTACTTTAGATCTACTGGTAGCCCTCCCTTCAAACACATCAGTCTTTAGAGATTTCTCTAAGCTAGGCTGTTACAGGTTTTAGATGACCTGGGCAAATTTTCCAAGAACCCCATCACCCACATAGATCCAATTGAAATGATGGCCTCTTCCAACTGTGACTTCTACAACATGCTAGTAGTTGCCTAAACAAGTCAGTGATCATCCTAAGTACAATGAACAGTTTTAAGAGTAAGCATGGAGGTTAAACTTAATTATTTGAAAATGTATATAATTGTGTGTGTTTGCAATAAGTTAACAGGTTATGGATTATGTTCTGGGGTTGTGTTTTTTTTGAGAGTTTTCATTAAAACAAAAAGTCTTGTAAAATGTGACATAGGATCCAGTGTTGATGAGAAAAAACTGTATAAAGGATCAGCCTGCCAAACATTAGTCAGTACATATATCACAAAGGCTGAAAGAAGACATTTAAAAAAGCGGTCTTGTTCAATAGGTGTCTTCTTATCATAATGGCTACACTTTTCATATTATCTAGAATATGAATGGTTTCTCAGATACAGAAAAATAGGAAATAATATTTAATTATATTAAGAAATGCAGAGGTACAAATAGCAATGCTATAAGAGATACATTTGGAAAGAACAGAGTATGTGAATTTGATAAAGAAATTATTTCAGGATGGATATTCGGCAGAATTTTGGAAGCCAGAGGAAAAGAGGAGTAGTTACATTAATTGTTAGTTCAGTAGTGACAGATGAGGAAAAAATTATGGCAGATTTTTGGTAGCAAGGGGCTACTGGCAAGGTATGAAGATTCAATAGCATGTATTTACATTCCACCTAAAATTGCTATTATGGAGCTTAAAATGGGGAGAAACAATCAGCTTTCAGTAGGGAATATTACTTATAGGTGGGGACTGGAATTTGATTTGCAACAATGAGGATGCATCTTGGGGGCATAGAAGGGAAAATATAACAAAAGAGCATAGATTTCTGAAGAAATTTCTGAAAATATTTGGTATGGAAGACATGAATTCAGCAGTAGGAACTCTGAGAGAATGTATATATTATTTCCCAAGGTACAATAACTGGCTTAGATTAGACAGAACTTATATTTCATTGGAACATGTGCATTTAATTGGGAACTTTGACATACATCCAAAACCCATTTCAGATCATGTGCCAATAATTATTAAGATAAAAATGCAGAGTAATGAAGTAAAGAAAAGACACTGGTGCTTCCCCACCTACCTGTTAAAAGAGAGGAATTTAAGAAATAGGTACTGGAAAATATCTAGCTACGTTTCCCTCTTAGCCTGTTACTGTATAAAGTACCTGGTCTAAAGCAGAAATAACTGGTTCTACCCATGGCTAGGGACAGCAGCTGCTCCCCATCCCCATCAGCTTTAAATACATTCCCTAGTTAAACTTATCCTTTTTAGTTATCAGTAAACCAGATAAAGCTCTAGGTAAAAAAAGATAACGCAGTAGATACACTGGGATTGGCCACTTGTAAAATAAAGGCAAAAAGGTACTTAAACTGCCACTTTTTGTCTGCTTCAAACTAGGTATCTACCCAGAAAGGACACAGCTGAAATCAGGTGTGTAGATTGTTTTTTGCAGCATTTGCTGCTCAATTTCTGTTGAGTGCATCCCGCTCCATTCCCCTCCCCTAACCACATTCCCACCTACCCCCTATTCAATTACATTTATTTCTAGCCAACCACACCCACTGCTTCTCTCACCCAATTAAAATTCCTTGGCATTCCTCATCAATTATCGACTCATAGGACACACCTTAGACACCTCCTCTAGTTAATTAAGACCATATCCCACCTTGCTTTCACTTCCATAATCACCTCTCTTAGGTTCATAGGTAGGTATTAGGCTATTGGCCCAAGAAAGTTAATTTCATGTGCCCCTGGTTGAGCAAAGCCACAGAAGTGATCTCTGGGGAGCATTTCCTATTTCCCATCCACTCATTAAGATTTTTCTTGAAGAGTGCTAATGAGGAACTTTGCTTGACATAGATTTTTCTTGAAGAGTGCTAATGAGGAACTTTGCTTGACATAGATGGGTAGCTTGTTCCAGAATATAGGAAGTCTCTGGGACAGGAATCTATCCCTGTAGCATGTACTGCTTATTGTGGTGACAAGGTTTACACTGCTGGGTGGGTAGCTCTGCTGCAGTGTGTATATATATATATATATATATATATATATATATATTATAGCCACCTGTATATGCATCTGATAAGGTGAAACAATAATGATCACTGTAATGTTTTCAAATTGTTATTCCTGGACAGTACACTTCTCCTATACAGGCTACAGTGACGTCCCCCATGCACACCCTGATGTTTGTGAGAAAAAAGAAATAATGACCACGCTCTCCCAGCCCAACATGAAGTATAGTGACCTGTGCACACCTCTGAGGCTTGGGAGGAAAACTAAATAAATAATATCACTCTCAACTGTAGATCATGTCATTGGTGAGAAAAGTACTGATGGAATGTAAGTGGGGAAAATCTAATTGACAGAAACCATACTATTACAAAAAAGGGAGCATGTTATCTCATCCAATGTAATTTCAGTGAACGTAGAAAGAGCAGGTGGTATTCTCCAAAATTACTTTCTCTGATAGTGGAATTTGCTTTTTTTCTCCCTGGCTGTGTGACCAGGGGGTGAGGGGGGTGCAGAATTGAGTTGTTTGTCAAAGGTGGCTTCAGCAAATGGTTTTCAGTTTTTTTTTCTGTTCACCAAATTTATGTTCGATGACCGTACATGAATCCTACTGAAAATAATTATTGCATGGCAAATCTGTTATATTTTTACCCATGTGTAAGTGAGGTCTTGGGATGGATATTATCCAGGTATAGATATTACGTTCTTGAATATGAGTCAACATTTTTTACTTCATAAACTAAATATGAATTAATATCAAAATAAGAAAAAACAATAGGATTATGTGTAAGAAATATGAAGCAGCAAACCTGGATGGATATTTGCCTATGTGGTTGGATGTATTTAAATGCACAAAACCAAAATTTATTTTTTTAGCTTATTGTTGATCATATATGAAGTGAATACTGAGAAAGTGAGATGCGTAGTGCTAAAAGTTGTAACAAGTAGAAAGGGACATTATAAATTCTTTGAATTACCATAATGATAGGCTAGAGAAGAAAGGGCTCTTTTCCATCAGGCTGATGATAGTTCAGCCTAAGTGGTATGGTTTCAGTTGTGATATGGCTACACACTCTTCAGACTTGTACAACCCTACCCCCACCTCCCATGAGCAGCCCTTTAGACAGTACTAACGAGAAAAGGTTTTCCTGATAGCAATAACTCTAACTCTCCAAACTGCATTACCATTCATGTTACTCAAGGAAAATCTACCAGCGTTGTCAAACTAAAGGACTTGCATACTTTGTGATCTAAATATGAACTGGCTAGGTTACAATAAAACATAACAGATTTCTGCCACTCATTAATTTAACTAAAGTGGTAAATGCAGCAACTAGACCAAACACTTGCACAGGTAAAGCACTTTATTAGATACACCTATAGCAATCATCTTAAGAAATGTCAAGTGGTGTCCAGTGTTTTTAGTGACCACTGTTCACTTATTAACAGTGTGATTAGTCAAAAGTGATAAACTTCTACCACTTCTAAGCACAACTGGAGCTATCTCTGAATCCATGGGGAACTTTTACTAACTGAAACTGAAATATACAGACTGGAATACCATACACTGTGAACAAAACCCAACTAAATGCTCTCTTCTCTTTCTTTAGCACTGTGACCCCAATGCAGTACAGGCTTTTTCCACTGAGAAAAGGAGAGTTATAGGTACAAAAATGATCTTGTTTAGGGATCATGCTGATAGTTTTGAAACTAATTGCCAGACTGCAGATACTCTGAAGCAAACTCATCAATCCACTTTCAATAAACTTGAAAGTAAGGCTTCTTTTGCAGGGAACAATCATCCTGCACCCACATTTGGGAGGAACCCCACGCATATTGACTTGTATCTATTCTGAGGTTACATAAAATGGAGAAAATGGAAAATTCCAATGTCACTGAAAATAGTTTCAGTGAGTTTTTTTTTTCAGAGTACCACTGTGCATATAAATAATACTCAGTAAATGACATGCTCCTCCAAAAAAACTGCTTAAACAATGAGCTAAATCATAAAAAAACATGGAAACGTAACTAGACAGTCCTAAACAAATATAAAAATATATATATATATATATATATATATATATATATATATATATATATAATAAATATGTTGGCGGCGCAGTGGTGCAGCAGTTAACGTTGTCGCCGCACAGCAAGAGGTTCTCCGGTTCGATTCTCGGCTGGGGTGCCTTCTGTGTGGAGTTTGGATGTTCTCCCTGCACTTGCGTGGGTTTCCTCCGGGTGCTCTGATTTCCTCCCACATTCTAAAGACATGCATCTGGAGCATTTCTCCCTGGGCCTCCGCTGAAAACAGGCTCTGTGGAGCCTAGTTGGACTTTCCTGGTCAACAAATGTAAAATAAAATAAAAAATAAATAAATAAATGAAACTAACAGCTACTGCCAACTTAAACCATTTTGCAGGATCGTCACTAACTCTTAAAGTCATTTATGCTCATCACAAAAAGCAAATTCATGTAGACCAATCAGTTTTGGAAAATCATAAGGAAAGCTAGAAGGAAATATCACCACAAACAATTCTACATCAAAACTGGACTAGAAAACCTTGAATGCCTTTAAAGATTTGATTCCGTCAATGGTGAATGAATGAGCGTTCTACTTTATTAATTTTACTCCAGACAACCCTAGTTCTCATTACAACTACTAAATATTCCTTCTTTTTTTTAGATCAATGTACAACAAAGTCAAAACACTCCTTAAAAAAGTAGAATTGCTATACAACAAACTTCGTAGCAGCTGTACTCCTTATTTATAAAAATTAGCTACTCAAACAATTTAAGCCTGTTACCAGACTTCTTCCATATAGCTTCAAACATGCTCACATTTTTCCCTTACAAAAAAGTTCAGCTCCTACCCACACCATAAGAATGTAAACCTATAGCAATCACCCTGTCCCTAAATAAAAATATTTGAATGAGTTATTAACTGGCAATTAACACAATATATATATATATATATATATATATACATATATATATATATATATATATATATATATATATAAATAATCGGTTATGATATCATTTCACATTGCTGGCATAATTTCTGATTTAAGTTCAACATGGTTTTTAGCTTTGTACCTCTTCTCTAACAATGTACACCATAAAATGGAATAAGGCATTCTAACTGCTGCTCTCTTTATAGAGCTCAGATGTGGCTTTGAAACAGTACATAATAATCTCCTGCTTAAAATTAAAGCTCTGGCCTGCTGGCTTCTGAAAGGAAATACCGAGCTGGTTTTCCAGTTATGTCCATATAAGAACATTTTATGTTGTATTTTTTTGCTCCCCCATAGACTTTCATCAAGTTGGCCCATTTGTTCCAACTGTGGGAGCCAAGTATCCAATTATTCCCAGGCTAAGTTAAAGCCTTAAAGATTATTTGTTCTAGAGGGGGAACTCCAATCAACCCTCCATTCCCTGGTGAGATTTGGGTGATAGGGAGTAGTCCAGCTTGCTAATCCTGGGGTCAGCTTACCCTCTCCCCTTGGGAGTGCCCATTTCCTCCTTAACAACTCCTCTGAGCCTGCAGCTGCTGCCTCCCATAGTAAAGCATGTCTCTGCAATCCTATCCCCCCTTGGCTCCATGGTGCAAATGCATTATGGCAGCATGGGCACAGTCAGCTCAGAACATCCCTAGGTAAAAACTTAGTGCTCCTGCCAGTAGTCACCCATGTGTCAAGCCTGAGCCCCCCCACCCCCAGGATAGGTGATCCAGAAGTGTCTGTTCACTTACATCCTCCCTGGCCAGCTCCTACTGGGACTCAAACTTGAACTCAGATTGCCTGCAGAGTAGTCAGGGCATTACCTCTTTACTCCATGGAGCTGGGAGCACTACTGTTTTTGATCTTTATAAATAACTCACCAAAAATGTTATTGGCTGTCAACTACTTAACTGCCTGAGGACATCCCTTAGTACTACATTACAGAAAACAGCCAAGGGCTTGCAGCTTTCCCTTCAAGAAATACTTCAGTCAATTGCACAACTGGCTATATTCAAACTAAATCTGCTAAGTCTTCAGTAATGTTATTTAGTACCCAACAATGCCTAACTTCCAGCCCAAGTACCACAGTCATGGATCATCTTGGTTAACCTTAACCTACTAGTAACAAGCCAAAAGTATTTAGATGCCTGGCTAAATTAACACTTTCATTCAATAACCATACAAAAACGAACATGTAAAAATTATTTCCCAACTCAAACATGCCTATGGGCTTACTAACTTCCTCACTTTCGATTGCAGAAAAACAATTAAGTATTAGTAACAGCAAAACTTAAATTTGGCTGCACAGTGACCAACAGCTTAATTTGAACTCTCCCAGTGTAAACAAATACTGAGAAACAAGAGCCAGTGACATTGTCAGTCTGAGTAAAATTCAGTAGTTGGCTTATACTGCCTGGATGCCAGCAAAGAAGAAATGTAGAAAACCTGAAAGAAAAACAACCAGAAAAGGTGAAGATAAAAGAATGGCTGGGAAGAATCCTGTAACTGTTCAGCAAAAGTAGTTCAAGCTTCAACTTTTGCACAAGAGATGGCCTCTATTTATTTAGATTAAAAATAAATCAAATGTACTCATAGGTGAATAAAATAAAATAAATTAAACATTAATGGAGTATATCAACTCATATAAAATGCTGGTAAAATAGAAGAAGCTTTAACTAGCTATTCAAATAAGTTGATAAAAATCAGAGGTTGAAATGAAGAAAAGGCTTGCTGAGTATGAGACTTCCTAGAAAGAGCTGTTTCAAAATGGTAGAGTTACAAGACAGAGCAAGCAGAGAAAACTTGAGATGTTATGGTGTACCAAAGAAACTGGAAGGAACCAGCTATATTAATTTTATGAAAGCACAGATAAACAACTGGACTGGTATTCCAGGATTCGTTGACTGAAAGGGTGCATTTAGTGTAAACCTGGCAATGAGACAGCAGTCAAGACCCGTATAAGTAGTAAAAATGCAATTATAACAGCAGAAAGAGTTAATCCTGACAAAACTGTGGAAGAAGAGAAAAGTATTAAAAATCGCAGACAACAGAGGATTTGTGGGAAATGATCATTTACTGTACACCAGGCAGAAGAGAAGCAAATTTTTCCTGGGAATCTTGAGAGGCAGGTGTGGGATTCAAGCTGCTGTATCCAGCTTTCTTCAGTATATTAGAGCAGGCTA
Organism: Protopterus annectens; assembly: GCF_019279795.1. Classification (NCBI taxonomy): domain Eukaryota; kingdom Metazoa; phylum Chordata; order Ceratodontiformes; family Protopteridae; genus Protopterus; species Protopterus annectens. The sequence continues at coordinate 708,965,178 of NC_056739.1, read as the reverse complement.
TGGAGGAAATAGACTTTATCTAACAAGAAGTGAGCCAGCAAACAGAAGGGGACTTTGCTTCTTATTCTTCTGACAATAAAGCTGATAGAGAGGCTTTGCCAGTGAAACCTTTTTAGCATTTTAAAGGAAATTCTGGAGAGAGAGGGAAAGACAGAGAAGTTGACTAGAAGAATCAGGAGTACCTTGGACTTGAACCAGACTCTGGTGTTGAGAGATGAAAATGAACAGGAAGAAGACCAAAAACACTGAAATAAGTGAATAAATGGGAAACAATAGAGCATTAATCACATATGTGAAATATAGCTTTACATGAAAAAAAAAGTGTCTGAGAAAGACTGGACTGCTGTTGACTTTGTAAAACTTGTGAGTGTACTGTAAAGTATATGCCCTACTATATGTCATTAGTGTTTATAAGGACACTAAATGGGGAGAAATGTAACTGTAAATAAAACAATGTTGTTTATTAGTATTTGTATAAACATTTCATGATATAAACGGCATGGTCTATAGTAATGCAGCTTTGTATAGTGTGTAGTCAGGGGTATTTTAAATGTGGTTGAGTCTTTTCAGTGATTGGTATATGTCTTAAAGATATTAAAGTAAACAAGTACATTTTAGTTGTAAGAAATACAGGGTTTACAGTGTAACAAGAGAAAGGCTGGACAGTAGCAAATATAATGTAAATATGCTGTGCTCTTGGGCTGCTGGGGTGGGGGCAGGCTGTAAAAGTGCACTGATAATATTGCATTATATGTATAATTAATATATTTTCTCTTATTTTTGCAAAGGTGAATGGCTAGATTAATGCCTTTGAATTAAGCTATAAACAAGTGTTTTTTTTATAAGCAAACAGCTTGAAAAAAATGACAAATAATAAAAGCCATGAAAATGCTAAGTTTTACATCTGTGAAGATATTATCCGTTTTTTCCCCTATTAGCAAATTTTCAGTGGAAGGTAGTTGTACATTTTGTTCTGAGTAAGATTTAAAAGATTTATTGCTGACTACTTTTACTTGGCGGGTGCAGACAATTAATCTTGAGAGTTCAGAGCATTTTTATCTGATGGAAATACAAAATTTAAAGGTACAATGGGAAGCAGTTCAATGAAAAATAAAGTATGAAATTATGGGGAGTGTATAAGAGATAGCAGCCTCCCTAGCAGCCTTAATACTTTAGCTCAGTGTGCAGTTTAGTTTTATTTAAAGATACTGCACTTTTTGTTAGGGCTAAAAGGTAGTATTTTCTGAAAGCATACAAACTGTTTTTTTTACATCTGAAAGGAGAATAGAGATAAGAAAAAACAGACAGCACTAAGTGTAAGGAGGAACACAGGCTGTAGCGTGTGCTTTCACCTGGGTAACCTTAATTTTAGGTTAGGTATTGTCTATGAGAGCAGCTGTCAATTTGGGGCAATCATTCCTATCTGGAGAGTTTAACTTAATGTTTTGAAGCTGTACACTCGTATGTATGTTTTTCTAAGTTAATAGGGAATGGTAGTATTCTGAAAATATAGTTATTTTTTGTTTGAGGTTTTTATGATAACAAAAAGTATTGAAAAATGTGACATGTTCAAATGGAGATGAGAAGAAACAAATGTATAAAAATCATCTTACCAAATGTTAATATGTGCACGTAATGCAAAAGTTGGAAATACACATTAAAAAAAAAGTTATGTACAATAGGTGGGAACAACAGCTGTTTGTCATAATAGCTACACAGTCCATACTATCTTGGAATGTAAATGGCTGTACAGGTATAGACAGAAAGCAAAGAATAATGAGTTATATTAGGAAATGAAGGGTGCAAATAGCAACACTGCAGGAGATGCATTTGGAAAGAAATTATCATATGAATTTGACAAAAAGGATTTCAGGATTGATATTCAGTGGAATATCAGGGACAAATGAAAAGGGGAGTAATTATACTAATTGGGCTCCAATAGTGACATAAGAGGAAAAAAGGCAATAATGATATATTTGTGGTAAGAAGGGGCTATTGGCAAGGGAGAAAGGTTAAGCTGGTATGCAGTTACATTGTACCATAAAATGCTATTATGGAGCTTATAAGAACATTTTGGGTGAAAAATCAACTTTCAACAGTGAATATTATTTATAGGTGGGGTCTGGAAGTTGCTATGAAAAATTATAAGGATGTATTAGGGAGACCTAGAGGGGAAAATATAATAAAAGATTGCAGATTTCTAAATAAAGTTATGAAAATATTTGGAATGGAAGATGTGAAATTTACGGTATAGCTCAAGGTACAATAACTATGCTAGACTAGAAAGAAATTATATTTCATAAGAACGTGTGCATTTAATTTAAAGCCTCAACATATAACCAATAACTATTTCAGATCATGAGCTGATAAAAACTAAGATAAAATGCAGGCTAATATCAAAATGAGATATTAAACTTTCCCACTTACCAATTAAAAAGAGAGGAATTTAAGGGATGGGTGGTGGAAATGATTTGAGAGTTATTTGGGCAGATAGAAACATCTTCAGAAATTATAGGTAGTAAGTGGGATAAAATGATCTTGGAATTTGAAAATGGGTCTATATTACATAAATGAAGTTTCAGAACTTTGAATACCATATGGTCGACACCATATGATCGAAGTTCTGAAACTTCGAAATTATAAAAACAAAACAAAAAAAACAAAGTAAAGTTAATTTAAAGTGTTTTAGCAGGGGGGGCAAGCCCCCCCTGCACCCCCCACACCCCCGCTACTTAAATATACTAACTCTGAGATCGCACTTTGATGGAGAATGGTGCGGAAAGGGAAGATTTCCTTTTCCTATGCTGTAGCGAGATCTCAGAGTTGGTATATTTAAGGAGCGGGGGGTGTGGTGTAACAGCCCCCCCACATGGAGAGTGCAGGGGGGCTTGCCCACCTGCTTAAAGAATTTAGTTTTGTTTGTTTAGGAGGTTTTTTTAATAGTTTTGAAGTTTCAGAACTTTGATCATATGGTACTCGAAGTTCTGAAACTTCGTTTATGTAATATAGACCCTTTAAAAATAGGGTAGAAATAAAAGAGAACACAATATGGTTAAGAAGTAATAAGTACTTAATGGGACTGGCAAAGGTTAAAGTATTGCAGAATAAGTAGTATCTCATAGTACAAGAAGAGGGACAAATGCAAATTGCTAAAGAGAAAATAAGGGAGTATCTGGAGGATATTCATGAAATTAGGAAGATAGGGATTTCACAACTGTTTTGTCATGATAACTCCAAAGCACAACATTTTTTAGCATAGCAACTTAGGCAACGGAAAGAAGAAAGGGTTGTCACCAAACTTAGTTAGCCTATAATAAGAAAAATAACCAGAGATCCTGTACAGGTATTAGAGATATTTTGGAAATTTTATGAATGTATAAAGCAAATAAATGTGGAAATCAAGAAAGCACAAATTTAAATATTTATGGAAGACTTAATTATGTCAATGTTAGAGGTTGATGATGCTCAACAGCTAACAGTTAAGGTAGAAGGAGATGAGAAAAAAAATAGTGATGTATAATCAATCTTCAGGAAAGTCTCTAGGAACAGATGGTATTCCTGTGGAAGGTTGGACATTAGGAGTGACAAAAGTGATAAAGATCTGGATGATTTTATTTAATAGCATTTTAAAAGCAGGGAAGCATCAACATATTGAAAGTAAGTTGCAGTGGCTGTATTACCCAAAGATGGTAAATACCCATTCGACTCCGCTTCATAAGTAGACTCATTTCAATTTTAATTTTAAACCTTGAATTTAAAGTGTTTATATTGAGAATAGCTAAAAGAATGGAAATGTTTTTTGCCAAAATTGATAGATATGGATCAATGCGGTTTTGTGGAAGGGAGAGAAATATTTTACAGCATTAATAGAACAATAATGATTAGGAGGGAAGTAGAATGTAAGAAAATGCCACTGCTCTTGGTGGGTCTTGATGTAAAGGAAGCATTCAACAGAGTAAAGAAATGAACCTGTGACCCAAGGCACAAAACAGTAACCAAAATGCTCAACAGAATAAACTGGGATTTACATGAGCAGGGCAATGGAAGTATTTGTATTCCATGTTACAATAATAAGATTAATTAGTAGAATATATGAAGAATAGGAGGAAAGAATCAAAGTGAGAAAGTTCCTCTCTGATAAGTTGTATCTGAACAGAGGAACCAGGCAGGGGTGTCCTCTTTCCCCTTTATTTGCCTTATATTTAGAATCATTTGCAAAGAAATAAAGGACTCAGAACTTTAAGGATATAATTGATATTGTAATCAAGAAACGTTGGCCTTATTTGCAGACAATTTATTTTGTACCTGATAAAACGAGAAAAGGACATCTCAGTGTTTTGGAACATTTTGAGACACTTTCAACCAGAAAAAGGATATCTCAGTGTTTCGGAACATTTTGAGACAGTTTCAAGCCTTTTGGGGATATAAAATTAATGAAGGTAAAACAAAGGCTATAGCAATAAATTATGTAACCACACATAAACTGGTTCAGCAATACCCATGTTTATAGAGACATAAGATGAACTATTTTGGAGTATGGATTAAAAAGGCTTCTGTTATGGCAGCTAAAGATATGTGGGAAGAGACTAAAAAAAGGTAATACAAAACTGAGAAACTGGTATTTCTTGTTTATGGATATGAATAGTAAGACAGAAGCAGTGAAAATGTTTTTAATCACTTTAGTTTTATATACAGGTTAGGGGTATTTTTATCAGACAGAGAAGAGGTTGTGAGCAATAATTAATAAACGATTGACAGAATTTATCTAGATGGGGAAGAGGGCACAAGTTAAGTGGATAATTCGATCCTTCCAATAAAACAAGGTGACTTAGAATTATCTGATTCAAAGGGATATTTGAGCTACACAGTTAAGGCTCATATGCCCAACACAAGCAGAAGGGTATAATTCAAAATGGAAAGGGATGATAAAGAAGCAGGGGGAAGCTAAAGAAAAAGAGAATTGGATTTTGGTTACAGATCGTTAAGGAGAATAATAACAATGATATAGACTATTACATTAAGCAGAAAGTATTCTAACCACTAATCCAACACAAGAATGGACAGAGGATACTTTGTCAATAGGAATAACTGCAAGTAGGGGTACAGTAAATATGCAAGAGGGAACTGGAATTTACGAGAGAAAACTGGCAAAGGAACCAAGGTATTGGGAGCAATTAACTAGGGAGGGAAAGGTAATGGGGTGGGATGAACGAAGAAAACATTTGCACTGCAGGCTAGATCCTGCCTTCCCTACCAGGGATTGATATCAGAGTCTAAGCAAAAATAAAGGGACAATGGAATCTTAAGTGAAATACATGCTCTGCTAGAGTATTTAGTTGAATCTAGAACAGAAGCTGCTGTTAGAAAAGGAATAATTTGTAGGGCATATAAATATTGGATGATAACTATAATAATTAAACAGAGGGAGTTAGAAAAGATTGGCAAGAGACACTAGAAATGCAATTTACAAGAGAACAATGGATGGACATGTGCATGGCTCCCAAGTATGGAACAAAGTCCAAAAGGTTTAGGATCTTTGCTTGAGAGTGTTTGCATATGTTTTTATACCCCAATTAGACTTCAGAAAATATTTCCTCAGGTGAATATCTAATATTGGAGGTGTGATGGGGAAGAAATAGGTAACTGAAAAAATACATTTTGGGAGTGTTATGTGTTTGTAGATTTTAAAAATTCCCTGCAGAGTAATCTCTCACAAATATAAGATGAGCAAATGGCTCTAACTAAGGAAATGATTCTTTGGAGCTGGGACACAGGATCTGAATAACTTAGACATAACAAGGCCTTATCAAGTTTAATTCTGTTGGCTGCCAATAAAAGCAATTACTTGAAAATGGAAATTGAAGTATAAACCAATTGTAATTGCAAAATTGCATATTATAAAAGAGATAAAAGAACTGGAATAAGGATATCTAGAAAAGGGAAGTAGCAAATTACATTGAAATAAATAGAAATGTTGAGAACAATACATGCAGGATAATTTTCAGGAGGAGGAGTATTGGTTTAAAGGAGGGCAGGAATTTAGCAATTTATGTAACGATGGACTGATGAGTTATAAGGAAGGAAATGTGATGTATAAATAGCTATGTAAATGGCAAAATGTTAATATGGTTTATTCTCTTTTCTGTTACTGTATGCTTTTCTATCTATTAAGTAATAATTTAATAAAGGTGTTTAAAAAAAACAAAAATGAAAAAAAACCCCAATAACTAGACTATAGCATAATGCTCAACCTATAAGCACAAAAAATCTGGACAAAGTCAAAAATAATGGGGGGACAAAGCTCCAAATTAGGGACACATTTTAAATATTGCTCTTATAAACTTAGAATGTAGCTAGAACAAAAGAACTTGTGCTATTATGCATTTTCTAAAGGATAGGAAGTCTGAAACTCAAATGCATGTCATTATTTAGTGAATTCAGTCCTCACTGATTTGCCACAAAAATCAATGAAAACCACAAACTTTATAAGGAACAGACCAAAAATATGAGGCAACAATCTAGACAGTTGAGAAGTATGGACTACAGTATATCCTGCCAGTAACAGCACTTGACTCCTCCCAAATCAGCTTCATGCAACAAAAATATTTAGAATTATACACCTGTCCACTCCACAAGAACATCACTGCCTTTTCCAACTAAAGCACACCAGCTCTCCAATCACAGCAAACCCCCTTATTTTCAAGACACTCCACTCCAATTACTACCCTCTCCCCCTTGCTAATAACCTTAGATTCAGACCTACCTCTTGCTTAAAAGCAATGACTTTGGGGTATCCTTCTATGAAAACCTACCTTTACCTAGCCACAAGTGAGAAAGATTTTACAAAATCACACCTGCTCCTGGCAGTGTGTACACCTAACAATCAGGAACTGCAATTTACACCCTGTTTAGAAAACTAATTAGAAGGCACCTTGCAGAAATGGAGTTTCTGTTGCAATCCTCAAAAATATGGATATTTAAGTATGAACACATTCTAACTCTATGATTCTGGGATCTAAGAGTATGCCCCTTACTCCAACAGCAGTCTCAGAGTTCATGTATGCCTGTAGCAGGGCTCTGAGGCACAGGGAGGCATCCACTCTATAAAATACTCTGAAAAATGTACTAGCAAGATGTAGAACTTACTGTTATTTGGTTTAAGCAGCACTTTATTTTTCAAAGTGTTGGGATTTTCATTGATAGGCCAAGCACTTCGGATAGCCATATAACTGCACATGCTTCCAAGGTAATGGATAAAACACTCACTCCTTGGTATACACTGTTACCTCCTCTTGCTACTTGTAAATCTAGACCATGGATAAGGGCGATGGTACATGGATGTGCTCCACTCATCATCATCATCTTTCCCATATTTTATATGGGATCAGGATGTTGTCATCTGTTGCCACTTACCTCTAATCAGAGCCACTCTCTTACCTTCTATGACAGCCACGCCCATCCTTCTCAGGTCATCTCTCAAGCAATCTGTCCATCTCTTGGCTGAATATACTTATATCCTCTTACCTTCTTTCTGTCTTTCCTAAATCTTCTTTACAAATTGTCTTCTATGTTACACATGTACCCAATGCACTTAATTGATAACTTCCTCAGCTGCTCAATCTTCACTGCCCAGTTTTCAATGCCATACAGCACTGGCTGCACTACTATTTTGTGCACCTTACTTTTCAACTTCTTTGGCATTTTTCTGTCAGTTATCACCCCCAAAACTTTCTGACAGTTAGTTGCAGCACTTCTGATTCTAGCTTTGACCTCCTCATTCAGACTTCCATTTTCCTCATCCACGCCTCCCAGATACTTGAAACTGTTAACCTGTTTCACTGTGCCTCTTCTATCTAGGCTTAAAACTCAATGGAAAAAATTTCATAATGGTATCTTGGAAAGATGACCACCCTAAACATAACTGCATTGATGATACCCCTAAGGGTTCACCCTGTGGTGAGGGATTTGGAAACACAAAGACAGTGACTTGGCCTTTGACTATCTTGTGTCTACTAGTAAGGAAATCCTTCTACTTTGCCCAGCTTATAAGCAACTGCATGGCATCTAGATCCAAAGATTTTGTTTTCCCACTGCATTTGGCCTTAATTAGACTAATTACAGCTGGAGTGGCCACAGATGTTCCTTACAAAAAGAATACATGGCGTGGACAGTATGTCCAATGTGGACCTCAACAAAGCTTTATTCTTGTACTTGGTCTCCTACAGACTGCAGAGACGTAATCTATGCTTGGCATTCATAGCTTCCTCTGATCAAGCCCTTATGGACTTGCATCACTTCTGCAAAACAGAAAAGCATTAGAAACACCCAATCTAGGGACCTAAACCTTGTCTGTAGCATAAATAAGGCATGTTGGAGGGACAGGTATGTGTCTCACTGACTGATCCTTCTCTGGAGCAGGCTTCCCATTCATGGGATGCAGAGTTCCTCCATGCACTTATTCAAGCACAACTTGGATCAGTGGATGGGGAACTGTAAATTTACATCTGGTCCTGCCACCCATGTCCCTGTAAGAAAGAGGAAGCATGTTATTGCCTGACTACTAATACCCAAGTTATACCCCCTATAAAATGAGTGTTGGAAAGCATGCCTAGGCTTAAAAAGGCTGTTTGATTTCTGTAAATCACCTGTGAACCTATAAGCTTCCTCTGATTTCCCCATTCACTGGCATGACCACTGTCTCGTCTGCATTGTTTCATCTCGTGTGTCTTCAGTTTTGCATTCTAGTCCCCTATTATTTGCTAGAATTCCTGTTCAGAGTCTGCATACAGTATCTTTGTTGATCTGTCCCTTACTAGAATGAACAGATATGGGTTTAGAGCTGAGCCCTGATACACACACTCCCACCCTCTGTAAGCCTGAACACTGTGCACACTTTTGCCATTGGTTCCATGCATATATCCTACATAAAAATTTTAAATGTAAAAATTTCAGATGTGTTATACTCCAGGCATGTGGTTTATTGAGTCACACCACTGACACTAAACAGATAAAAATGCAGACAAGTATGAAATACTAAACAACCCACTAAATACTACTTGGCCACAAAGGCATGCAGAAAATATGTACTATTGTTCTCAGTATGGGCCTACACCACCCATATCCAGGAAAAAGGCTTCACACCAAACACCCCCACCAAGTGTAGTCATTCATCTAGCTCATTGGACCGCTTTTTCACCATTCTTGAGTTTCAGTGAGGGTGTGTATCCACTGGGTGCTCAGTTTAGGCATATGCAGTTCATCCTTGAACCTGTTTCACTTAACAACAAATGCATCACTATTTTGTGCTGTTAGAACTACACACTATATTTAACCATACAATTTTATTTCTGCTTATGCAACTGTGAATATGAGAAAGTAAATATATATCCACAAACTCTGTGGCTGGCAAGCTGTAAATTTCAAGCTCACGTATTTAGTTACCTGCCAGATCTGCTAACCCATTCCCTTATTACTGTTATACTTTTAGGAGTATTCTTACTATTTTCTAGGTTATAAGTAACGAACCAATCATTTTCTGTGGGTTAAAGCCTGCTCCTTGACAGCTGTATAGCTTGAAAAATAAATTTTGTACTCACAACCTGATATTATTGCCCCTTCCCAATTTTTACTTTTATAAAATATGTACATCTCTCCAAACGTTGCCCACCAAACACTGTACATCTTCAGCTTTTTCTCCCCATTTGCTATAAAAATGTTACTTTCAAATTAGCTATCTTATCTCTAGGCAAGTTATGTACAGATCTTTGCCATATTTTTTCAGGGCATATTCTGGCTTCAATAGGAGAGAAATTTTCTAAGCAATATTCACAAAACATGTTTTTAGCTGAGCGTGAAGAGTAGACTAGCTCTATTCTGGCATCCTTCTAATAGACCTTATAAGTAAGCATTAACACATGTGGGTTATTGCTGGTAAGAGCACATCCAGGGTGCATTCTAAGGTATGAGGTAGTTGTGCAGAGTGCCTTTTGCACCTGTGTATGATGTTATTCAGGAGATAATACACACCTCAAAGTGTGTTAATGCACTTATGATATGAACCCCCAAAAATAAATATGATATGATTCCCCCTTAAAAAATAAATGCAAATAATGAACGGAAGCTATAAGCAAAGGAAGAAATAATTATAGAAAAATGTGAAAACAAATAGTCCCCCTGATCAAACTGCTTCTGTCAACCTGTGTCTCTGTCTCTCTCTCTCTCTCTCACACACACACACACACACACACACACACACACACACACACACACACACACACACACACACACACACACACACACACACACAAACACAAACACACATTTTTGCATAAAGCTGTGGTGCTAGCAACATAACATACTGCCAAACTTCGCAAAGCATCATATTCAGCTCTCAAGACATGATGTATTCAATTGTCATTTTAGGCAATCATTAGAAAAAGGAGGCATTTCTCTCAACTGTCACTAACACTCATAGACATACCTGCTTTTGGTTTAAAATTTTTTTCTGTCTAGGCTAATAGTTGAATCTTTTTGTGTGTGTATATACATATATGTAAACGTGATGGATTTAAGTCAACAAATAATGACAGTTATGAAACTGCAAACTTCTTTTGTTTCAGAATAATTAATGCTAATTCACGTTCTCTTATTCTATCAGCTTTCTACTTGAGTAATACTACTATTTAATAACTGACCTTGATTTGAAATGTCTGTCCTTGTATTATTTTTGGGTTTGTCCTTGATTTTGGAGGCAGGAGACTGACTGCTATGCAAAGAAAATGTTCCAGTTTCATTCAGGTCGTTCAGGTTCATTGTTTATTACTACATCTGTAACTCCTTTTGTATCTCCCAGCATAATTAGATGCTTATATAAGAAAGATTACCAAGCAGTTATTAATTAATTTACTTAATTTGCTGATCAGGTGTTTTCCACTTACCATGACTCATACAACTCTTTGTTTAAAGGTAGGATAGCAGCAACATTTTATATCTACAGAACTGCAAAAAACAGGTCACATTTGGTTCCTAAGGTACAATGTAGTTAGTTGTCCTGTCAAATTGTTAACAGCAAATAAAATCCTCCAGCTACATTCAGGTCCATTTTTATTACATTTGCAGACCCTTTTGTCTTACAGCAGCACTGCATGCAGCTACAAGAGGAATTAGCTAACAGATTATTTTTGTTGTCTCAGTAGATCCCACTGACTGAGTTTATGTGCTGTATTTAGGGGAGATATGAGATGGTATTTGCACTAACCAGTGGAAAGTTGGCCAAGATACAAGGGGAGCCTACCTTCTTTTCTTCATTGATGAAAACATGGTCATTAAAACACATTTGAACTGCCACCAGCTTGAGCAGAAGTGACCTCTGTTTAATGCCTCAGGAGTCCAGCTCCCCCCAGTGCTGCCGTATTGTCCCAGTGCCTGGTGTGTGGATAGAACTCATCACCTTTTAATATTTCTGTCATCAAATTCAAGCATACTAATTGCTATTATTTGGCAGCACTAAAAATAAGAAAAGTATTGGACTGTTATTGTACTGCTCTGCTGTTTTGGGTTAATACTGTGGGTGTGTGATGTGAACTTTTTATGACATTATGGACGGGAGTTATAAGTAATTTAAGTGCGAGAAAGTTCTGTTAAACAACAAGTTATAACTAGCATGAATAATGGTGTAGCTGTTAGTCTTGTATGATTAAAAAATGTGACATTCATGTCATTTATAAGGAAGCAGGGAAAATACTCCTTTTAGCAAAACAGTACAGAAGAAAAAGAAACAAACTTTTACAAGCCAATAATGTCCTGATAGTTCATTTTAATTATGTTTAAGGACAACTGTGACCTGAAAATTTATCTAAATACAGAATCTGTTTATTCTGTAGGTTCATAGGTTTATACAAGGCTTACAACCACCAGGGTTTTTACAAGCATAATCATACAAACTAACTCAGTTTTATCCCGGAGTTCCTTGGGCATCTATACGGTGGAGTATGTTTGTAAAGAGGTAGCTAAAGGTGTGGGGGTATGTTAGTTGAAGACTAATTTACTTGCTGTCTACCTCTTTCCATCAGAGACACGGGATGAACTCTGCTTCATGTAGATGGGAAGCTTATTCCATAGTGCAGGGATACTTGGAGACACATCATTCTCTCAAGCATTCACTATTTATGTTGCAGGCAAAGTTTACTTACTTGAATCTAGTGTTTTAGTGCTGTTTGTTTTGCAGATGTGCAAGAGATCCATTAGAGCTGGATCTGAAGATGCCTTATAATGTTAGGCATACATTGCCTTTCAGTAACCTGTAGGAGACTGAATACAGACATCAGGCCTTAAGAGGATCTGTGTGGGACAGCATATTCATACCCTGGATTCTTCTGGTGAGGAAACTTTAGGGCTTTCCAACTGTTGCAAGTGCCTGGTTAGGTACACTGCTGTCATGACTCTCATGCAACTCATTTGTGAGATCCACAAATTCCTAAAATATTTTTATGTACTTTTATCCTTACAGTCTGCCATCCTGCAATAGACGGCCCCATTCATTTATCCTTAAGGTAAGAATCAATATTGGGAGATCACTGTCCAAATAACCATCATCATCTCTTGATGATGGATTAAGTCCCCGGGTAGCTGACGTGTACAGTTGCTTGAGCAAGAGCCTATTATCCCTTCCTTCCATAGGAAACAAATGCTCCCATATACATTCCCAGTATTCTATTACTTACTACATCTTTTTAAGCTGACTCTATTGCATTAAAAGGATTTTTTCTTCAACCATGGGTTTTCACCCACTGCAGAATATGATGGTATCCTCAGAATAACTGACCATGCACATTCACCTCTGTCATAGTGTGGTAGGGCTTCTGGTGTGTGTGTGTGTGTGTGTGTGTGTGTGTGTGTGTGTGTGTGTGTGTGTGTGTGTGTGTGTGTGTGTGTGTGTGTGTGTGCAGGCTACTGATGTTTGGTCAGTTAAAGACTTGTTTACAATTCAAGCAGTTCTCTTAGGTGAAGGTATTGTCTTAATGCATGCCATTAAACTATTTCCAAAAATGAAGTTCCTATTAAAGAATGTTTCAGTTACTTGTTACAACTATCTTAGTGACACCAAGTTCAGATTATTTCAAGTGTTTTCTTTTTGCAGTGGTAGTTAGTTGCAGTTTGATTCCTAGTGTCATTGGCGCAACAAGTTGCACAATCGCCTTTGGTGCAGAAGGCTGTGGATTCTATTCCCATACCAGGTAGACTGATTACTAACCCTGCAATGTAGCATGGGGTGGTGCTGCACTCCTGAGTGTGTCATCTTTGGCCAGCACAGTGTCACAACAGATATTGTTGTTGCCTCACAGCAAGACGTTTCTTGATTTGATTCTTGGATGAAGTGCTTTCTGTGTGGAGTCTGGGTGCCCTCCCTGTGTTCACATGGGTTTCCTCCCACATTCCAAAGACATGCAGTAGGTGGATTGGACACTGTAAATTGGCCATAGGTGTGAGTGTGCGTGCGAGTGTGTGGTATGGAAGAACTACCATGGCAGGGCGTGCCACCCGGTGGTGTAAACCTTGGCTGTAAATGATTGTCACTGTTGAAGTGACACCCCAACCCCATCTGCAAAAATGGGAAAAAGGGGTTGTGGATGGATACATGGAATTACTTGCAGTTTGCTAAATGCAGTTGATACATAAATAATTCATTTAGCTAATCAAATAGCTATATTTAATGGCTATTTCTAGAAATGGTGTATAATAGTGTAATTGCTTGGGGAAAATCAGTTTTACATGAATTAGCACATAAAGTTAAAGGGTAAATTTTTTACTGTCAGAAATAAGCATTTATAATCAAAATTTGTAAACATTAGGTATGTTTACTGATTTGTTTATTTGTGTAAGGAAAGTCTAATAAGCAGATTTTAGTTATTAGCTGAATTTTAATTGTGTGGCCCATGATATAGATTTTTATTTTCTTGAGACTATACACAGGAGGTGTGTTTGTAAAGTATGAATGTTAAGTTGTCAATCTCGCCTTCATTCTTGCTGGATGGGTTCGGAGCTGATCCTCGGCTCCGACTCGGCACTTGCTAAGCTCGAGAGTCACTTTTACCAGCTCGAGGCAGCCCCATATCCCATGATGCAAGGCGGTGATTACCCAGATCTCGTTTGCCGCTTCGCTCATGAGGTCATGCTTTTTGCCAGCTCCTGGTAAGTGAATTTAATTACTCTTTCTGAGAGATTTCACTATCCCAGTACCTTACATTTTCCATATTATTAGTTTATTAGTTCCTCGATTCACTTTAGCCCTATTCCCGTTAGTTTCCCGTTCCTTTATCCATACCTTTTGTTAGTCAGGCCTTAGGCCTTACCCTCCCAAACAATTTCCTGTCAGGATTTGATTAGGTGTGTCTGTGTATTTTTATTTCCCTGTACTTAGTATAGTTAGTGTAATTTTTGGACTGAGTGGTGTGTGTGTTTGTGTTTAGAACTCAGTCATGTCTAAAGACACTAGGGTCTCAGGCTTCAAGAAGTGTGACTCGTGCTGTCAGAAGATGTCTCTGACAGACGGTCACACTTCTTGTATTTATTGCCTGGGACCCCTACACCTGCAGGACTCCTGTGCTATTTGTCACTCTTTCAGCCAGAGAGTCCTGCAGGAACGTAGAAATAAACTTATCCTAAGAGGTCTTCTCAAGCCTGAGAGCTCCTCGGCTAAGTCCGACTTGGGGAAGCCCTCAAAGCCATCCAAGGCCCAGCCTTCAGTGTCCAAGTCTGTGGCCTTGGTTCCGACTCCTCCGGAGTTGAGATCGGCTCCGGACCCTTCCTTCTTGGAAGTTGTAGTATCGGCGCCGGTCGGCACCGATACTCTTGCTTCATTACCTGTATTGGCTCCGGCTGGAGCCAATACCCTTGCTTCGAAGCCTGCGTCGTCTCCGGCTGGAGCCAACACATCTCTAACCCAGCTCGGAGCTGACAAGCTGTCGGCTCCAAATGGAACCGAAGGTTCTTCGGCTCTGATGGCTCCGTTGAGAAAGAGATCTAGATCTCCTTCGCTGGAGTCTATCCACTCAGCTCCGGCCTCTCCCTTACTTTCGGAGCAGAGCCATCGGAGCCGATCCTCAAGGTCTTCCAGACTCTCAGACCATGACTTGGAGAGAGTGGTGAGTAGACTGCTGAAATCACAGGCACTGGCCCAGATGCTCCATAGCCCATCTCAGCAGACGACCACTATTCCACACCCTCCAGAAATTCCTCCTTCGACTCTCCTTCAGAGCTCGGAGCCGGAGATTATTGGTACCGTGACTGTTGGTGCTTCGGAGCTGATACCACCCCTTTCGGCTCCATCGTCTTCAACTCCTATCTCCTCCTTGAGACCGTCCTTGGAGGGATCCGGTCGTCGGGCGTCCCTGGTTGGTTCCGAGGGGGTGAGTGGCATCGGACCCTTGTCCGACCCCGTTCTCCCTCTCGGAGCTTCAGCCTTGGTCAGCTCGGCGCTGACATCTGCTTTGGAGCCTTCCCTTTCGGTGGGGCCGGGGATTCCTGTTTCTTCGGAGCGGGAGCTCTCGGTCCTCCCCGGGAGGGGAGCCTTCGAGGTGATGAGGAGTGTGCTAGCCCCCGAGCTCAGTCAGCAGTCAGTCCCATTAGCTCCTCCCTCTATGGTGCCTGTAGATATCTCTTCCCACTCTCTTGCTCCTGGGCCCAGAGATCCATCGCCCCAGATTTCCCCATTGGGAAGAACTTCCTCTTCTGAGGTTTCTGCTGATCCTTCAGGGGAACCCCCGCGTAAGAGAACCTGCAAGAGGAAGCACTTAGACTCCCCTGAGTCTACGACATCAGATACCGACTTAGATGAGTCGGAGGGGTCCCCAAGATCCCCCTCTGAGGATGTCTCCTTTTCAGACATCCTTGAACTCCTGAAACAGAGGGGGAACTGGCCCTCCATTAATCCCTCCGAGGATGAATCGGTATACCTGGAGGCTTTTGGATCTCGACCCTCCACCTCCTGGGTGTCTCCGCCTTTTGACCCCCTCATGGACGTGATAGCTCAAAAGGCGTGGGCATCTCCTGATTTGGTGGAACCAGTCCCCAGGAGGCCTTCTAAATTTATCACGGCCCCCACTGAAAAACAGTTTCTCACCAAAGGTGTCCCGGTTGATGCCATGGTGGTGGCGGCCGCCACCAAAAAGGAACTTGCAGATCCTTCCGTACCAGTCCATCCTCCTAACAAGGAGTCTAGGACCATGGACAGGTATGGTAAGCGGATGTTTTCCTCAGCGACCTTTGCCATGCGTTCGCTGAATTATTTATGTCACTTCACCCGACTTCAAAGAGATATCCTCAAAGAATTGGGTGAGGTAGTACAGGATCCATCAGCTGCTGGGGCTCAAGAGAAGATTGCCTCTCAGCTGGGAATCCTAAATTCCCTAACTAACTCCTCCATGCAGCTCATTTCTTATGCAGCCGATGGGGCGAGTAGAGCCGCAGGCACAGGAGTGGCTCTCAGACGTCAGTCCTGGATGCGGCTTTGCAATTTTGCAGACCTCTTTAAGGCGTCCTTCACAAACTCTCCCTTTGATGGGACAACTTTGTTTGGACCTCAGGTGAAGGACACTTTGACCAGGTGTGAGCAAGACGACAAGACTCTTTCTGCCGTAGGAGTCCGTTTCTCCACTCCTTCTAGACCTTATCCCAAAGGTCAGAAGGGAGGGAAAATGTGGTTCCGAAAATCACAGGGAGTCACGCCTGATGCACGTGGTCAGTTTACCCCCAGAGGCAGAGGGGGTAATAACAACAGACGCCGCCCTAGGGGCAGAGGGGGTCCACAGAACCAGGGCAGCAGAGAGCCTCTCTCTGACAAGCCCTTCCAGCATCCCTGAGGTGTTGCCCAACTGCCCACCCTTGGAGGCAGTCGGGGGGAGATTGTCGCTGTACCCAGAAGCCTGGCTTTCCCTCTCTCAAGACAAATGGGTACAGTCGATCATATCTGAGGGTTACAAAATACCTTTCGAGAAAAGCCCCTTCCCTCAAAGAGGATCACTTCCAGACGTTCCACCCGGTCTAAGGGAAATTGCAAAGCTAGAGGTTTCAAAGCTTCTAGAGAAAAGGGCCATCCAGCCAGTTCCAACAGATCATTTAGAGTCCGTAATCTACTCAAGGTTCTTTTTGGTCCCCAAAAAGACGGGAGACTGGAGACCAATATTAGACCTCAGCAGGCTAAACAAGTCTGTCAAAAAGGCGAGATTTTGGATGGTCACACTGCAATCGATTTTGCCCTTTCTGGGCAAAAACAACTGGATGTGCTCCATAGACCTTCAAGATGCATACTATCACATAAAAATCCACAGACACTCCAGAAGGTTTCTCCGCTTTCGGCTGGGGACCAGTCATTTTCAATTCAGAGCCCTGCCCTTTGGTCTCACTACAGCCCTCAGAGTGTTCACTAAATGCATGGCAGCAGTCACGGCTCACCTGAGACGTCAGGGATTCCAGGTTTTTCCGTACCTAGACGACTGGCTACTCTCAGCCACCACCAGGCATCAACTTCTCCAGGCCAGGGATTACACTCTACGTCTCTGCGGCCAGTTAGGGATTTCAGTCAACTTCGAAAAGTCTTCCTTATCGCCTTGCCAATCTATTTCCTTTATAGGCGCAGATCTAGACACTACTCGGATGTCAGCAAACCTAACAAACCAAAGAATCCTGGATATCCAAAACCATGTTCGGATCATCCTATTCAGCAAAAAGGTACAAGCCAGGTTGGTTCTGAAAGTGTTAGGCCTTATGGCAGCTGCCATCACACTTCTTCCCCTGGCCCGTTTTTACATGCGTCTCCTACAGTGGATGTTGTTTACCCAATGGTCCTTCCAGCAGTTGCCCATGCGTCACAAAATCCTTGTGACACAGACCTGCAAGAACCATCTATCCTGGTGGACTTCTTCCCCCCTAGTCCATCAGGGCAGACCATTTGTCCCCCCAGCCCCGGTAGCCACGGTCACTTCGGATGCCTCCCTGATCGGGTGGGGGGGGCATTATCAAGGCAGGATGGTCCATGGCACGTGGCAACCGTTCGAATACCACCTGCACATAAATGTCCTAGAGATGAGAGCAGTGCTTTTAATGTTGCAAGCCCTCAACGACTTTCTTCCTTTAGGAACTATTGCAGTTCACACGGACAACATGTCCGTAGTTTGGTACATCAACAAGCAGGGTGGGACCAAGTCCTATCCTTTGTGTCGAGAAGCTCTCAGACTTTGGCAATGGGTGATCTCCTCTCATCGGTTTCTGATTGCAATGCATATCCCCGGGAAAACCAACATCATAGCGGACAGATTGAGCAGAGCTATACTCATGCCTCACGAGTGGTCTCTCAAACAATCTATAGTGGAAGAGATTTTTCAGAAGTGGGGCCGCCCATGCTGCGACCTTTTTGCTACACCCCAAAACAGCAAATGCCCAGACTTCTTCTCTCTCTTTCCACTTCTGGGCCATCCCCCAGAGATGCTCTGACCCAGGATTGGCCCCGGGGACTTCTTTATGCCTTTCCCCCCTTTCCGTTAATACCTCAAGTACTCCAGAAAGCTACCATCTTGAGAGCCAAACTGATTCTCATTGCCCCTTACTGGCCTCGACAAATTTGGTTCCTGTTCCTTCATCGCCATCTCTTGGTGAGCCTTGGCATCTGGACCCAGTTCCGGATCTTCTGACCCACCAGTTGGGTCAACTGCACCGGTCAATTCGTTCCCTCAACCTCACCGCTTGGTTGCTCCACTTCCTCCCTTAGCCAGGCTTCCTATGATCTCTAACCCCGTTAGAGATATCATAGTAGCTTCTCTAAAGTCCTCTACCAGAAGGATTTACTCTAGCAAATGGCAACGTTTCTCCTTTTGGGCAAAGTCTAAGAACATAGATCCCTTTACTGCCCCTATTCAGTCAGTCTTAGACTTTCTAGCTGAAATTTTTCACTCCGGTTCTTCTTCTTCCACAGTTAAAGTCCAGTTGGCAGCAATTTCGAATTTCCATGTCGGATTTGCAGACCAGAACATTATGTCTCACAAACTTTGTAAAGCCTTTCTCAGAGGGGTATTCCTACTTAAGCCCCCTGTTAGGGATCCTCCACCGCAGTGGGACCTAAATTTAGTGCTGGCATCCTTGATACTTCCCCCTTTCGAACCGGCTGCTACATGCTCATTAAAATTTCTTTCTTGGAAGGCACTCTTTCTAGTTGCTATTACCTCGGCTAGGAGAGTGTCTGAACTACATGCTCTCTGTGTTCGTCCCCCTTACTTGGTCTTCCACAAGGATAGAGTATCCTTGAGAACTAATCCGTCCATTTTGCCCAAGGTTGCTTGTAAGACAAATTTAAACCAATCTATTGATCTTCCAGTATTTTTCCCCAATCATTCTGACAGGGCGGAACAAAAATTGCATTGCCTAGATGTTCATTGCCAACTCAGATATTACTTGGACAGAACAAAGCAATTTAGGAAGTCTGATCAGCTTTTTCTTTCTTATGCTGAAAATAAGAAAGGTCTCCCTGTTTCTAAGGTGACCTTATCTAGATGGCTGTCTTCCACTATTTCTCACATTTATCAGCTTAGGGGCAAACAACTGATATCAAAACCTAAGGCACATTCTACCAGAGGTCTAGCCACATCTACAGCTTTTCACGCTAGACTACCCTTAGACACTATTTGTGCAGCAGCCACTTGGGCCACTCCTCATACCTTCATTTCTCATTACAAATTGGATTTGGCCTCCAGGGACAGAGCAAGTTTTGGTTCCACAGTTCTCAAGAGTCTGTTCCATTGAGCCACCCAGAATAGAGGTGCTAGGGACACGGTCCCATCCAGCAAGAATGAAGGCGAGATTGACAACTTAACATTTAGAAGTTATGTACCTACCATAACGTTCCATGTTAGTTTTCTTCTCTCGCCTTCTTTCTTGTGTCCCTCCCTCCTGTCCCCCTAGCCTGGACAGACCTTGAACTTCCTTCTTATCTGGGAGATTGTTCTTCCTTGGACACCAGTTAGCTCTAGACCTTAGTTACCTGGGTTCCCCTTACAGCCTTCTCAGGTTAGTTGTTCTTCTTTCCTTGTGGGAAGATTATGGGCAGTTTCCTCTAGATACCAAACGAGATCTGGGTAATCACCGCCTTGCATCATGGGATATGGGGCTGCCTCGAGCTGGTAAAAGTGACTCTCGAGCTTAGCAAGTTCCGAGTCGGAGCCGAGGATCGGCTCCGAACCCATCCAGCAAGAAAGAAGGCGAGAGAAGACAACTAACATGGAATGTTATGGTAGGTACATAACTTCTAATTTGTGGCAGCTGCTAAAATATTGTTCTGGTTACAGGAAGACTGATTTGCTTATAGATTATGGTTGTGGCTCAGGATAACTGTGCTCTTACAAAAAATAAGTATTTAGTCACATGATGTACTTAACCAATTACATTTATTTCAGAAACCTGTTTTATAATGCCGGCTATCCAGTTACTGATGCTATCAGAAAAAGAGGTCTTACATCTTTCCATATAGCCAGAGAACCATAAATAGTGCTGTTCCATTAAAGACTCTCTAATGGGAAAGTCAGGGTCCAGGGCAATGACAGACTGGTACAGAAACTTGGATGTCAGTATTAGAAGTGGTCCAAAAATATCTCAAGATTACTAGGTACTTGCTTGCATCATTACCCCAAAATGAGTGATCAGACACATCTACCATCTCAATTTTTTTTTATTACTTTCATCTTAACCGTGTTAAGGTTCTGCCCTCTTCCGCTGCCTCAGTTCATTGACCTGGACTGTACACCATGTACTTCAACTATATCATTTAATATCCACAGAGCCACCCATACCTGAGAGATTTGTGTTGGCAAAGTTCTGCGAGACTTTTAAAGAAAAAGAAATGAACAAAAAATGATTAGAAGTTAAAGTAGCCATCACTACCTGAATCACAAAAGCCATACTCAAACAAAAATGACTAAAACTGCTGTCCATTCAACAGAATACCCTTGTTATTTCTTAACATACAGAAAATTGAACTGTTCCTGTATGTCTAGGATGCTTGTGCTGGGAAGAATGTTTTAAGGGGAAAAAATTATTTGTCATGAAAGCTACTTGTTCCTTGTTGCTTTTCCAGTTTTCATTTCTACAATCTGGCAGTTTCCTCTCATTTCATTTTACTTGAATAGAATCTATAAGCTGAATATGAATGAATCCCCATTCTACAACATGCTATTAGATAATAAACAGTTAATATAGTGACTATAAGGAAAATCCAAACAGCCACACCAAGAAAAGTGTGTGTGTGTGTGTGTGTGTGTGTGTGTGTGTGTGTGTGTGTGTGTGTGTGCGCGCGCACATGTACACACATGAGTTATTTGTGTATGCGTAATTACACATTTGTGCTTCAGGCAAACATAACAGTACCATCTTTTCTGAGAAACTGGTCATGGTTATATGAGAAGAGCTGAAATACTAAGAGCTGCACTTTTCATTGCCCTGTCAATCCCCAGTTAGGAACATTTTGTTCTTTGATTTAAAGGCAACTTCATGCTGGTGTGAATTTGAAACCACAAGCAGCTATTTTTGTGTATTAAATCTTCACTTCTTTCTTGTCACCTCTAAGTTGCTGCTCCATCTTGTGAGTTAAAAAAACAAGTTAAAATTATTGCAAGACCATTTCCTAGAAAAGTAAATAGCAATAAGCGGCAGTATAGGAAGGCCACAAGAACCATAGTTAGAGAAAGATGCATGAAAAGATATCATTTGAAAATGTAATCAAGAAGGGCAGAAATACAAGTGCACAAATCATCGATAACAATATAGAAAGAAATATTTTTTGGAAAGGAATTTAATATTCAGTGTACCTTTTCTAATTAATTTATAATGAAAATGTAACATTATGACCTACTTTTTTGTTTAAATTGTCACATGAAATTGGCTTACAGGAGCTAGTACTGTTTATAAAAACATATTTTAAAGGTGCCAGGTCAGAATGTACTTGTTCCAATTGTTTCCACCAAACACTCCTGTGGTAATAATTCAGAACACCTGCATTTCCTGGGTTATTATCAACTCCATTTATTTTTCCCCAGGAGAGTTTGAGCAACTGTGTGTGTTATGTATGTACCTGTGTTAGCATAAAGTGAAGATGTTTGCCTTCTGTACCACAGTCTGAGCTGATGAAATTTAAGAGTGCATATAGAAAATGTGCACGTTACTAGGAAACCTATGGAAGCTTTCACTTTCTCTACATGGGGCCTTGTAACCATTCAGAAAAATACAGATGGCACGCATACAGAATCTTCAGCTTCTCTGTGACTGAACTATGACATCCTTCTAGTCTTTCACAGATAGCATCACTTCACACTTTTCTTCTCTAGAGAGCGAGTGTAGAGCAGTCACAGGGCACATGGTCGTATCCTGCACTTTCCAAACCTGAAACAAGAGCTCACACTATTACTGTGGCACACTAGACAAGCTTCTTGCTACTTCATTTAACAAGCCATCACAGATTATGTCTATTTTATAATGCTTCAATGCAGCTGTAACAGAATATTCTTGTCTAGAAACATCTAACTTCATAGGTATATAATAAGGGAAGGAGTGGCTGGTAATGAGCTGCACAGCACTGGATACGTTGGTAGCTGCTGGTCCCCGCAAATAGATCCAACATAACGCATAACACATAAGACATACAGAGCATCAGCAGGCTTGATCCAAGACTGCCAGCTTCCTGACTGACCTGACAAATATGATGTTAGAGGGCCAGCCACTGCAGAGGACCCAACAGTTTTTGAGGTAAAGATATAAATCCTGCCTAGGCGTGGTCACCACTGGTTAAGGTTCCTGCTTCATAGCTACAACCGAGGTCCAGGGTTCAGTCTTCTGTTTCCATTCCAGTCACTGTCTTTGCAGTGTGTGCGTGTTCCCAAATGCCTGTGAGGGGTGTTGTCTGATTACTCTGGTATTCTCTCACTTTCCAAAATCATGCTGGTCAACAGACCATCCATATGTGTTACATTTATCCTTCTCCTGTTGTCTGGGGTTGCGCTGGTAGGTGTCTGTGAAGGAACCACTTACTTATCTGGGTAACAGATCAGTAAACTAAATATTAATTTGCAGCTGGAAATGAATATTCTGACAAGCTGACTTACAACCCAGGACAGTGTCATAGAACAGGTAAGTGATAATTTTGGCTGCAGGGACCTTTTTTCCTTGGAGCCACTGTCCTTTTTTGTGTGTCTCTCTCTCTCTGTCTTAAAGGAGGAAATACTTTGTTTGTATCAATGAAGAGAGAGAGATAATGTTGAATTACATTACCCATAATATAGTGAGGATTATAAATGAGTGACATCTCCATTTTGTCAGTGGGTCTGGAAGTTGTTAGTGTTCAGATATGACACTGGCTACGAAAAAAGAAAAAGGTAAAAAACAGAGAACAGGTGGTACTGTAACATAACACAGTATAAACAGTAAGAACTAATACAAAAATAAAGCATGTATTCTGTATCCCATATTGTACTTATGTGGCTCCTTTGACCCTTTCACATTCAGTGCACTGTGACTAGATGAGATATATATCCCAGATAGTTATGTGTTTGAAAAAGTGAGAATTTTCCATTTCCTCAGCATATTTCTATCAGTTTGTTTATCAAGGAGAGTTGAGCTCACCAGAAGTATTATTTTATCAAGGGAGACACAGGAGAACAAGTAAATTAAGTGATCTGATGACTGATATTGTATGTAAGTGTGAACTATTGGGATTCAGACCCAGAGGCTTAGCTTGTCAACCCAACACATTTATTATTCTATCATGCTACTTTCTATTAACAGAAAGTCATATTCACATTCACTGAATGAGAGCTTGAAAACCAGAGGCTAAAATGAATGTTGCTCATCTGTTTGAATAGAAGAAAAAATACAAATTAATCACCTTTGTTCCAGTTGTGAATCCAGCAAGACAAATCCTTTCAGGATTTCATATTGGGAAGGTCTATCATTCAGCAGTTGGTTACATTTCTATTTGCAAACTACTATGTATCTATGTTTTTGGTTGCACTTTGATTTATAAAACTAAAATGTCAAAGCCTATATAGATGAGAGGTTTAGACTCTAATTTATAAAAAATGTAATACCAGCTCCTGTACAGAATTTACACAAAACACAAGAGAAGTGCAAAAAAGTGGTGTGCTGTTTTGTCACTACTGCCTGTAACTCCCCAGAATGAACAACTTTTGATAGAAATGAAATATGGCATCTCTAGTACTGCTGTAAAAAATGTAACACCTGAAGTATTGAATTTAGTAATGTTCCCTGAAAATAGGATACAGAGTGTTATGTATCTTAACAGCAACATTATAATGTAAGTCCATCCTTCAGAGTAGTAAAGCTTTGCTAATATGTCCCTTCTGGTTATTAGAAAAAAGCTTGTTAGTTGTTATGTCAGCTTCAAATTATGTGTTAAAAAGTATAATGTGGTTCATGCACCGGCATTCCTGAAACTATTATTTCTAGATATTGTAGACTTATGTCCCTTACATCTCACCTGTCCAGAATTTCACAGAATGTCCATTTTTTGCCTAATAGTTTTTGATCTGTTTCCCATAAAGTTTGTGGTTTTATGGCAAATCCTCGAGGACTGAAGTCACTAAATAATGATAGACATTTGAGTTTCAGATGTTACATCCTTCAGAGAATACTTGCAAATGCAAAGCATGTCATTCTAGCAGCTTTCTAAGTTTATAAGACTAGTGTTTTAAATCTATCGCTGATTTTTGGCTTTTCCTCCCATCCATTATATTTGGCTTTGTCCAGAATTCCTGTGCTAAGAGGTAACGAGTCTAAATGTGACTCTAGCCTCATTAACTATTTCCTGGCAGACAGTAAGAAGTGATTCTCTGGAAACATGTCCAACATAAGCTAGCATTTATCTTGCAACTTTTTCATATCCAGACAGAGAAGAGACCCAACATTCTTCATTGCCAGAGAGAATGGGGCAGCTTAGCATGTAATTGCTCTGTATAGACAACTTTTATAAGAAAAAAAAAACTTCACTGGTTTGGTGAGAAAGAAAGAGTCATAACAAAAACACTAGAAGGAAGACAGTCTGATTAAAGATGAAAATGCGCACATTTTGATTAAAATGCTAGTTCTATGGACTGTCTTGTTAATACAAAAGTAAGATAGCCCCTGGCTGCACAAAGAACCTGTAATCCCTTGCTTGTATTAAAGAAGATGTTATTCATATTGATCACAGCTGTAGCTATGTAGTATGGGTTATTTCCTGCAAAGGATATTGCAATCAACCAGTTTCCAAAGCTTCAGCGCACCTTCTGCATACCCAAATAATTATTCAGCTTGATCTGACCTGAATAAAAAGACATTTTTGGGTGCCAAGCTCTTCAGAGCTTTTCTGCCATGGAGAAGAGCATTCCCCTTCAGGTTTTTGAGTATCAAAAGTCAGCTAATGCTGTTCCAAAATTGGGCAGAAAAGTTCCCCTCAGAGGAGTAACCTTCCATGTTACTTTTTCTGCTTGTTTTAACTAATTTTTTTGAGCTAGAAAAAAGTGTTTTCCTTGATTGTCTTGTGATGTTATGTACTTTTAAATGGGTGCACATCGTTTTACTTTTGTGGTAAACAGTTATTTAAAATTACTTTTTTCTGTGTAGAAAATGTGTATGTTCATCATATTGATCACCGGTGCAGTAGCCTTTGCTATATGGGTTACATCTTGCCGAGGATATAAGAGCCAGATAGCTAGCTTCCAAAGTTTCAGCATGCCTTCCACATACCCAAACTGTCATTCAGCTTAGGCTGAGCTGACTAAAAAGACAGGTTTGGGTGCCAAACCCTTCAGAGCTTTCCTGTCATTTTCTTGTGGGCTTTCAAGGATTGACTGTCAGTGCTGTTCCTCTGGTGGGCAGATAAGTTCTCTTTGGGGAAAAAACCTTCAGCATCAAAAAAATTTACTTTCCTATTTAGAAAAGTTATTTTTAAGCTAGAATTTTGTGTTTTAATGGACTGTTGTGAGACTTAACTGTACTTTTAAATGAAAATGCTCATGTTCCCTGTCAGTTTAAAAGTTGCTTAAAGTAATTGGAAAACATTCTGCGTAGAATTTTTTTAAACACATTTATTGAATTTTCACTTGTGATTTCCATTTTCTAATAAAGGTTTTGTGGCAGCCACCATAATTAGACACAGCAAGGCCTTACCATGTCTAGACAATTCTGATTCTGTATCATAGCTCAGAAAAATCATCTCTCTCGTCACACCAATCTGCCCACCCAGCATCTCTGGCAGTGCATCCTGCAGGGAGTCCTTAAAGTCCACCAGCTTGCTGCACTCCCAGAAAATGTGTTCCCAATTACCTCTTTCTTCCCTGTCTAGGGTTATCACCTGTCCCACTTTGTGAGGGACAGTCCCTCTTTGGGCAGTTGTGTCCTGCGAAAAAATTGAAAAAATGACAAATGTCCTGAGATTTTTAGGACAAAAATATGTCTTAAGTTTTCTTTAATAGTTGCATAAAACAGTTATTTTTTATCTGAAATACCTACATGTTATATGAAATAGCATAAGCAACTCAAATGCTACAAAAATAAGATGTTATTTTGGCAAAAAAGTGAAGTTCTATCCTTTGTACTAGTCGAGGGTATGTTTTATCCTGCAAAATATGACATTTCTACAAAAAAGTTCCCACTTTTGACATTTGAAAAGGTGGCAACCCTATCCTCGTCACACCCCCAACATTTGCTGTCTACCTGAGGAAAAATTCTCTGGAGTCTACTTGGGGTATGAAAATATCTATGTAAACATTTTCAAGCAAAAATCTGAAATCTTCTAGATTTTGTTACATAGCTGGGAGACATGCATATATCCTGCCATTGTTTCTTTGTGAATTCCTTATCCAGTCTCTATTCCCAACCCTTTCTAACTCCTCTGATTGATTCTTATAGTTAGAATGCAATATTTTTATGCTGTATTCCTCTTTTAATGGCAGCTTCTGTTCCAGATTCTACTAAAAACTCTACTAGTGCTGGTCTTTCATTTAGGACCCCCCTATTTCTTTGTCTTTGCTTATACTCTGATAGCAATCCTTAATAGGAAAGGCAATCTCTAACCTGCAGTCCAAATAAATTATTGGCATCTTCCCATTCTATCATCTTTCCCTCTCTAGTAATTTGTTCCCAATACATTGGCTCCTTTGCCAGTTTTCTCCAATAAATTCTAGCCCTCTCTTAACTATTATCTATATCCTTAATTACAGTTATCTCTATAGGCAGAATCTCCTTTCTCCATTCCCATGTTGGCTTAGTTCTTAGGATATGTTCTACTACTTTATAGATATAGTATTCTGTATGATTATTGTTATTCTCCTTAAAGGCCTGCACCCAAAATCCATCCCAGTCTCCCTTTGTTTCTTGAGCTTCCCCACCCATTTCATCAT
This sequence comes from Protopterus annectens, assembly GCF_019279795.1. Classification (NCBI taxonomy): domain Eukaryota; kingdom Metazoa; phylum Chordata; order Ceratodontiformes; family Protopteridae; genus Protopterus; species Protopterus annectens. The sequence continues at coordinate 708,937,747 of NC_056739.1, read as the reverse complement.
CTTTTTCCACTTTGAATTATAGTTTTCTACTTGTGCTATGTCTAGGTGCCTTAACTGTATAGCTCTGAAATACCCCCTCAAATCAGATAATCACAATCTACCCTGTTCTGCAGGAAGAATCAACTTACCCCATTTGACTCTTGCCACCTTCCTCTCCCAGATAAAGTCCTTCAGCTCTTTATTAATCGCTATCCACAACTTCTCCTCTGCCGATAAAAATATGATTGGCCTGTGTATAAGACTAATGGGGCTAAAAACATTTTAACTGCTTGTATCTTACTATCCACGTCCATATAACAAAGCTTCCATTTTCTCAGTTTTTGTATTATCTTTTTAGTCTGTTCCCACATATCCTTAGTTGCCACACCAGAATCATTTTAATCCACACCCCTAAATATTTCATTTTATCATGTCCCAATAAATATGGATATTGCTGAACCATTTCATATGTGGGTACTACTGCCTTTGGTTTAGCTTCATTAATTTTGTATCCGAAAAGATTTGAAACTGTCTCAAAATGTTCAACAACACTGTAGTGTCTCTTTCTGGTTTTGTCAGGTATAAAATAATATAATCTGCAAAAAGAGCCAGCTTTTCCAGACTACCATACCAACTATACCCTGGAATTTCTGAGTCACTTATTTTCTTTGCCAGTGGTTCTAAATATAATGCAAATAAAGGGAAAAGAGGACAGCCCTGCCTGGGTCCTCTGCCAAAGCAGAAATTATCATAGAGGACCCCACCCACTTTAATTTTCACCTTCGATCCCTCATATATCCTCCTAATCAGCCTTATATATTTTTTTTCAGGATATGTAAATACTTCCATTGCCCTACTCATAAAGTTCCAGCTTACTCTATCAAACGCCTTCTCTGCTTCAAGACCCACCAACAATAATGGTATTTTCTTACATTCTGCTTCCCTCTAGATCATCAATGCTCTCTTACTCTTATCAAATGTTTGCCTCCCCTCCAGAAAACCACATTGATCCATATCTATCAATTTTGGCATTACGTTTGCTATTTTTTAGCCATTGTAGATATGAACACTTTATAATCTTGGTTTAATATTGAAATGGGCCTGTATGAAGCTGGATCTCATGGATCTTTACCCTCTTTAGGTATTACAGCTACCACTGCTTTCTTCCAGGATGTTGGTACTTCTCCTCCTCTTAAAATACTGTTTAACAAAACCTTCCAGATCTTTATCGTTTTTTTTTCCCTTATAGCTTCCAACCTTCCACAGGAATACATCTGTTCTTGGGGAGTTTCCTGTAGATTGGTTATACATCATAATTTTTATCTCATCTCCTCCTATCCTAACAGTTAATAATTGAGCCTCATCAGCCACTAACCTTGGCATATTTAATTCTTCCATAAACATTTCCATTTGTATCTTTTTTGATTTCCATATTTCTCTGCTTTATATAGACTTTCATAGCATTTCTGAAATATTTCTAATACCTCTACAAGATCTCTTGTTACCTTTCTTGTTATAGGCTTCCTAAGCTTAGTGGCAGCCCTTTCTACTTTCTGTTGCCCGAGTCATTGTAGTAAAAGTCTTTGTGCTCTAGTGTTACTGTCAAATAACAGTTGCTTAATGGCAGTCTTTCTAAACTCATGTATATTAGGTTCATAGGTTCATAGGTAGGTACTACGCTATTGGCCCAAGGGCCTGAGTAAGCCTAGTCAACAAGGTTCCCTGGCTTACGCCACTCAAGAAAGTTATTTTCCTGTGCCCCTGTCGAGCAGAGTCACAAAAGTGATCCCCGGGGTGTATTTCCTATTTCCCATCCACTCATCAAGATTTTTCTTGAAGAGTGCTAATGAGGAACTTTGCTTGACATAGATGGATAGCTTGTTCCAGAGTATGGGAAGTTTCTGGGACATGAATCTATCCCTCCAGCATGTCCTGTTTATTGTGGTGACAAGGTTTAGTTCCCTAGAGCATGTAACTTGGAGGGATTGGGATTTCTTTAGGTGTAGCATGTCCAACAGCTCTGGGTTTAACATAGCTTTATATGTTAGGCAGGGATCTCCTCAGAGTAGGCGATATGCTACAGAGTAAAGCTGGAGTTTTTTGAGATGATCAGTATAGGGCATCTGTTTGAGGCCAGTAATCTTCTTTGTAAGGTAATTCTGTGGCCTTTCCAGCTGCTGCACATGTCTTGTGAGGTACATTCCAAAAGGGGCGTTGTACTCTATAATGGGTCTAATGAGTGCTGAGTAGCGGGGAACAATGACCTCTTTTTTCCTGGATGAGAACCCTTTTGTGATGAGGTGTGCCACATAGAAGGATTTCCCGACTGCTGTGGCGATGTGATTATCAAAGGAGAGACTACTGTTCAACTGGGTCCCAAGGTCTCTTATCACACATTCTGCATTAAGTAGACTGCCACCTATGTGGTAGTTCATGGGTACAGAGTTTTTACCAAAGGGGATGACAATGCGCTTTTTGGCATTGAGCTTGAGGCCATGGCTGTGACACCAGGCATCTGTCTCAGTGAGACCCTTTTCTAGGATGTCCACATCATTTGGGGACTAGACTATGGCTCCTAGTTTGCAGTCATCTGCGAACTTCATTAGCCAAAGGCCTTCTGTATTAGCCTGTACTTCAGAGAAGTAGATATCAAACAGGAGAGGTCCCAGGACTGAACCCTGTGGTGCTCCACTTGTCACTGGTTTGAAGTCAGATTTGGAATCTGCAACTTTTACAGTGTTGGTTCTGTCAGTGAGCCAGTTGGCAACCCATCTTGTGACGTAGGGATTTATATCTAGTTTAGTGAGTTTAGCTATAATTCCAGAATGGGGGATGGTGTCGAAAGCCTTGGTGAGGTCAAGATAGGCTGTGTGAACCACCTTACCCTCGTCTACGGCTTTGGTGACTGCCTCAAAGAAGTTGATCAAGATAATCCCTTATTTTCTGCTTAGCATTCTTCAGTTGATCCTCTTCTTGTTTTGTGAGATTCCCCCTACTCTGCTATACTTTAACATTTGTCAGTAAATAATTCTTGTTACTTCTTTACCATAGCTCTCTTTCTTTTATTTCTAGCCTATTTTTAAACTCCACCTTAATTTTATCGCACTTCTTAGCTATATTTTCAGAACTAATTTCTATCTTCTTGAATAGCTCCTAAATAATCTCCACTACAAATTCCTTAAATTCCTCTCTTTTCAACAGATAGGTGTGAAAGCGACAATATTTCATTTTTATTTCATTACCCTGTGTTTTTATTTTAATTATTATTGGTGCATGATCTGAAATAGTTATTGGGCGCATATCAAGACCTTCAATTAAATGCACATATTCTTGTGAAATGTAAATTCTGTCTAGCCTAGCCCAGGTTTTATATCTTAGGGAAAATATACAAATTCACTCCAAACTCCTATTACTGAATTCACATCTTCCATGCCAAATATTTTCATAAATTTCCTCAAAAATCTACTCTCCTTTGTTATCCTTTCCCTTCTGGGCCTCCCAGACACATCTTCACTGCTGCAAATCAAATTCCAGTCCCCACCTAAAAGTAATATTTCCTGCTGAAAATGGATCATTTCTCCCAGAATTTTCTTGAATTCCATTCTAGCAAATTTAGGTGGAATATAAACGTCAGTGTAATCCTCCTCTGTTGTCAGTAGCCCCTTACCACTACCAATCTGCCATTATTATCTTTATTATCCTCTTCTATCACTATTGGAACTTATCTTGCAATTAATATATATGTACTCCTCTTTAACTTTGTCCCAGATATTCTGCTGAATACCCATCCTGAAAACCTTTCTTTATCAAATTCACATATTCAGTTCTTTCCAATGTGTCTCATGTTACATAGTTATTTGCACTCTACATGTTTAAATATAGTTCACTATTCTTTCTTTTTTGTATTTATCTGTGAGACCATTGACAGGTAAAGACATTACAGAAAGCATCATTGCATTAAAAAGTTACTATTCCCACCTTTTATGTATAACACCATTTTTGTTAAATGTCTAGTTCCAGCTTTTGTGTTACATGCATACACTGTTTGACAAGTTGAACCTTTATATAGTAGTTTCTTGTCATATCCATTTGAGCCTGTGTCACATCTTACAAAACTTTTTGTTTTATTGAAAGCCCTCAAAAAAAAACATCACCCCCTAAAATCTATTAATTTAATATGAATACACAAAACTATGTACATCTTCAAATAATTAAGTTTTTCCTTCCTATTAGGAACAAATGTCCTAAACTGATAGCCACACTCAAAGACTTGAATTTTTAGGCGGTGTTACAAAGACCAAATTACCACCGTAACAGTTACAAACAAATGCAATTTGAGGGTCATGCTGCTAAGTGCTAGAAGTCTAAATCTCAAAATGCACTCTCTCGAAGTACTCCTTAAAATGGAAAACATCGACATTTGTGCTGTAACAGAGACCTGGTTCAAGGCAGCAGAAAGCACCCCTGCACTACCAGGCTACAACTCATTCCACACCTTCTGGCCCCAGAACTTGGATCAAAGCTCCAAAGGCAGTGGTGTTTCCATATTCATAAAGGATGTGCACACCTCCAGACTGGTAGTCCAACATAACTCATCTGAGATACTTCAGGTGCAGCTAACATTGGGTAAGACAGCGATTCAGGTTGTAGCCTGCTATAGGTCCCCAACCACGTCCCAAGATTCACACTCCACATTCCTAAGCACCCTGGAGAATATTAGGGTCCAACCTAACACTCTCAAACTGGGCGACTTCAACTACTCCCTCCATTAACTGATGTACTCATGTACCAATACACTTGCCCAACGCTTTCTGGAATTCATTAATTCCAATGCCCTGGACCAGCTCGTTTTTACCCCCACTAGAGGTAGCAACATCCTTGACTAACATGGGTGACTGTTGCTCTACACCAATAGTCAACTCCTCCCTGGTTAGATCCAATCACAAGCTAATCACAAGCTAATCACCTTGGAAATCCACATCCCTCCCACCCACCCCAACAAAGGTAACCACCATGAAAAACTTCTCCAAAGCTAACTGGGCTCCTAAAAACAGTGGTGGCTAACTTCACAGCACCCATGCAAATGGAGAATAGTTGCATGACCGCCAAATTATACACCAATGCACTGTACATACATGTACACAAATGCATGGATCTCACCATACCCAATAGAACTAAAACGCTTTCCTCAAAAAAAAAGGAAGCCAATCTGGTGGTCTCCTGCCATAAAAAATGCTACAACAGAAGGAGGAAACTGATGCAGAATAAGGTGAAGTCCCAAGACTGGAAAAACTCCCTTATCAGCCTCAACAAAAGGTTGAGATCCCTCATCAAATTCTCTAAAGCTAGCTATGAAAACAGAATTGCAGCAGATAGTAAATACAACCACAAGGCCTTCTATAGTTGTGTAAAGAATCTCCATGGCAATACCCAGATTTGCTCTGAGCTACTGCACAATGGTACCTCCTATACCGAGCCAACAGATATTACAAATATACTGGCGGACAGATTCAGTGCTAACTTTACCCCCCCAAAGGACCAATCACAATACCAGTAGATTGCCAGGCACCCAGTATTACTGCTGCACAGGTTAAAACAGCACTGTCCAAGGCCAAGAATACAGCTTCTATGGGACCTGACAGTAACCCTGGCTGTGTTCTACATGAACTACAGAGTGAACTGGCCCCTCACCTGTGTGCCCTGTTCAATCACAGCCACACTTCAGACTTTGTCCCTACTGAATGTCGCACTGCTACAGTCATCCCTCTCCACAAAGGAGGAGTGACTACAGACCCCGGGAACTATTGCCCCATTAGCCTGACGAGTCTGATATGCAAAGCTATGGAACACATCATCATGGACCTAATAAACAAGGATATAGGGAATCTTCAAACTCTGGATCCTACACAGTTTGGTGGAATAGTTTAACCTTAGCCCAGTGGTGCTGTGCGGTGCTCAAACACATGTATTTATGCCAGAAAGTTGAAAGGGATAGAAATCAGCCCAAAATGTCCAATAAAATTGCAATTTCAGAGCTGAAAACCACTCCTCTAGTGTTAGATAGGCAGTGCAATGCTCCCACTCTCACTGGTAGGCAGTAGAACCTCCCTCTACCACAGCAAGGTCTGGATAGCTCTGAACACTGAAACAAAAGTCCTGAAACCAGCAAAGCCTGGAAGCTGGACTATTCTACTTAGAAAAGGTGGGAAATTAGCAAACGAGATAGAATTTTTTTTTTGTTTAATCAGGCTAAACAATGCAGTTATACAGTAAATAAGCACAGAAAGGCTAATGCACTTGAGTGTATAGCCCAGAACAGTAAACTCAATTAAAATTAAAAGTTGCCTGCCTCTTATGTTGACCTGACCATATATCTCATTTCCTCTCTACTTTCACTGGCTTGTGTGAGTAATCACAAAATCATCATTTTTGAAATCCCTCCCCTTCAACTATTTAAATTTATTGGCCATCCTACTGTATTCCATAGTACCAGAATACAAAAAGTGACCACCCCTTTCAATCCATCTTGCTGTTTTAAAAATAGTAACTCTCCACTAAACCTTAACTTTTTAAACAGGTAAAACTTAAGATGTTATGTGATCCTATCTCGCCTACATTCTGTACTGATGGGCTCGGAGCCGATCCTCGGCTCCGACTCAGCACGCTATGCTATAGAGCGAAGCCTCTTATTGGCTGAGCTATTCTATATCCCAGGATGCACCACCACTACTTCCCCAGATCTCGTTTGCCGCTTAAAAGCTAGTTCGTGGTCTCGAACTTGGCTGAGCTAAGTGCCTTTTTTCTGAAAGTTTTTCTGTCAGGAAATTCTTTAATCTTTACCCAAAAGCTGTTTTAATAGCTATCGTTGTGTGAATTTTTTGTGGTAAATTTGTGTGACTGGAAAGGGAAAGGTTTCCGTTTAAGTTAGAGGGGCCTGCCCCTAGTTCTTTAGTGAGTCTTCTTGTTATTTCGGAGAGGTCAAGTATCTGTTTGAGTTAGAGGGTTCTTGGCCCTCTTTTTGGTGTATTTGTATTTGTTTAAGTTTCTTGGGCTTTCGCCTATTGTTTAAAAAAAAAAAAAAAAAAGAGTTTTTATTGTTGTGAAAATCTTTGTGCTGAGTTACATGCATTGTGTTTTTTCTCTGTTATAGTGAGTTGTCTACAGGCATTATGTCTAAGGAGCATAGACCCTCAGGATTCAAGAAGTGCACGAGATGCAACTACAAAATGTCCATCACGGACGATCACTCCTTATGCGTGTACTGTTTAGGCGCCAAACACCTTCAGGAGTCCTGCAGCGTGTGTCACACCTTTTCCTCTAGGGTCCTCCAAGAGAGGAAGAATAAATTGATCTTAAAAGGGCTTATCAAACCCTCCTTCGAAGAGGCCTTATCTTCCTCTTCCTCTCCAGCTAAGAAAAAGAAATCGTCGGCTCCGACCAGCCCGTCGGAACCGACCACTAAGAGATCTAGGCAGGCTTCTCCATCGGCTCCACGGACTTCGGAGCCGAGGGCGGAACAGTCTGCCTCGATGCCTCCAGCCTCGACTCCTCTGGTTTCGGAGCCGATGGCTGGGGCTTCGAGAGGCGGGTCACCTTCATCGGCTCCACTGATTTTGGAGCCGATGAGGGTTGCCGGCTCAGACTCTTCCCCTTCGGCGCCGAAGCCCTCTTCGGCACCGAGGGAAATTGCTATGGAATCTCCCTCGGCACCGATACTGATCGAGTCTATTCGGAGCTGGTCCCCCAGTCCTTTGGAGCCGATGGAGAAGTCTGTTCGAGCCCGGTCGGTCTCCTCCCGATCTTCCAAGATGTCAGATTCGGACATTGACAGGGTGCTTCTAAGACTGTTTCAGTCTCCTGTATCTCAGAAATTAGTTTTGGCTCCAGCCCATTCGGCTTCGGAGCCGATGGCCCACCCTGAAGTTCTGGTTCCTCCTCCAACAGCCTCAGCACCGTTGGAGCCGGTGCTGATGGAGGTTTTTGGGTCGGCTCCGACTTTTACTCCAACCCCGGCTCTCGAGTCGGAGTTCGGTACACGGACCTCCTCGGTCGGCCCCGGGGGGGGACGCTTCAGGACCGATGTTTTCGGTTCCTAGCCTTCCCCTCGGTGCGTCGGCTGCGGGGGTGCCGTCTACTGTTGTGGCCCCGGGGGTTGGACCTTCCCAGGACTCTGGCGGTCCGGCCTTCAGGGCCATGAGGAGTGCTTTGGCCAAATCCTCTTTGGCTACCTCCACGGTCTCACCGGCACCTTCCCTACACACGGAGACTGGGTCTTTTGTAGTCCCCCTGTCACTAGACAGCGGAGCCTCGGGGCCTGAGGTCACCCCCAGTGGGGTTTCCCCCCTCCTGGAGGTCCCTCTGAAGCTTCTTCGGAGGAACCCCCAAGGAAAAGACTGTGCAAGAGGAAGCACGTCGACTCCCTCGATGAGTCTCTCACGTTGGACACCGATCTTGATGATGCGGAGGGGTCCCCTAAGTCGTCCTCAGATGATGTCTCCTTTGCAGACATCTTGGAAGCCCTCAAACAACGAGGCGGCTGGCATTCCAAACCCCCTTCCGCTGATGAGTCGGTGTTCCTCAAGGCCTTCGGGGCTCAGCCCTCCACCTCCTGGGTGTCTCCGCCCTTCGACGGGCTCCTAGATTTGATCTGTCGAAGGGCGTGGGAGCATCCAGACTCTGTGGAACCGGTGCCGGCTCACCCAAATAAATTCTTATCAGCACCCCCAGAGAAGGAGTTTCTGACCAAAGGTGTGGCTGTAGATGCCCTGGTGGTGGCATCTGCTATCCAACAAGATGTAGCAGAGGCTTCGACTTCCGTCCATCCTCCTAATAAGGAGTCTAGGAGCATGGACCGGTACGGGAAGCGCACCCTCAGTTCAGTGGCCTTTACTTTAAGGTCCCTGAACTATCTGACGCACTTCACTAGATTTCAGAGGGATCTGATCAAGGAGCTTTCAGATACCCTCTTGGGTAACCTACCTGAGCAGCTGGCCCAGACAGTTGGCTCTCAGTTGGCTACTCTGTCATCGATATCTAACTCGTCCATGAGGCTCATTTCATATGCAGCCGAGGGGGCAAGTAGAGCGGCAGGTACGGGTGTTGCTCTACGGAGGCAAGCCTGGCTCCGCCTGTGTCATTTTGCGGAAGCCTTTAAGTCTTCCTTTGCCGACGCTCCCTTTGATGGGTCCTCTTTGTTTAGACGCAAGGTAAAGGACACATTGACCCGCTGTGAGCAAGAAGGTAAGACTTTGACTGCCGTAGGGGCACGGTTTTCCACTCCCTTTTGGCCTTACCCCAAGGCTAAAAGAGGAGGGAAAATGTGGTTCCGTAAATCACAGAAGTCTTATCCCTCGCAGCAGGATGATCCCCCTTCTAGAGGCAGAGGAGGGGGAAATTTTTCTGGAAGACGCCGTCCCAGAGGCGGCAGAGGCCCCTGCAACACTGGAGACCACGAGTCCTTTCGTGGCTCTTCAGCCTTCCACAATCCCTGAAGGATTGCCCGACTGTGCAGCTCCGGAGCCAGTCGGGGGTCGTTTTTCGAGGCACCTAAAAGCCTGGGAAGGTATCACTCAGGACCGATGGGTGCTTCGAATCATCGCCGGAGGTTACGTCATCCCCTTTTCACACCCCCCTCCACCGTCCAGGAAAATCCCGGACCCGCCACCCAGTCAACGGGAAATCGCAGTCTTCGAAATCCCAAAGCTGCTTCAAAAAGGAGTCATCCAACCGGTCCCCGCAGACCAGATCGGATTAGGGCTTACTCAAGATTCTTTTTGGTGCCAAAAAAGACCGGGGACTTGAGGCCCATTTTGGATCTCAGCAACCTAAATCATTCGATCAAGAAGTCCAAGTTCCGAATGGTCACCTTACAATCCATTCTCCTACTGCTGGAGAAAGGTGTTTGGATGTGCTCCATAGATCTCAAGGACGCCTATTATCACATCCTGATAGATCAGGCGTCCAGGAGACATTTGCGCTTCATCCTGGGAGACAGTCATTTTCAGTCCTGCGCACTGCCCTTTGGTCTCACCACAGCCCCCAGGGTGTTCACCAAATGTTTGGTGGTTGTGACTGCTCACCTGAGGAGTCTAGGATTCCAGGTGTTTCCGTATCTGGACGACTGGCTCCTGACTGCCACCTCCAGGCGTCTACTATTGCAGAACCTAGCAGCCACAATATCACTAGGCACTTCCCTTGGAATCACCTTCAATTGGCCAAAGTCTGTCTTGCTGCCATCTCAGCGCATAAGGTTAATCGGAGTAGAGATAGACTCAAACCAAATGTGGGTCTATCTTCCTACAGAAAGGATACAGACTATACAGGCTCAAGTCCGAGCCTTGCTTCTCAAATCCAAAGCCCCAGCCAGGATGGTCCTACAGCTATTAGGCTCCATGTTGGCCACTGTTCTCCTAGTCCCCTTAGCAAGATTGCATATGAGAATTCTCCAGTGGCTCCTATCGACCCAGTGGTCCTTTCAGGATCTCCCTCTCAGTCACCTCATATGGATCACGGAAACCTGCAAACGGGACCTCCGCTGGTGGCTGGTGTCCTCCAATCTGGATCAGGGACGACCCTTTGTTCCACCTCCTCCTACAGCCACATTGACGACGGACGCCTCCCAGATGGGGTGGGGGGGCATTACCTGGGCAGGTCAGTCCAAGGCAATTGGCATTCCGATGAGAGTCTCCTTCACATCAACATTCTAGAAATGAGGGCGGTGCTTCTATCTCTACAAGCCCTCCACGATTACCTCCCTCAGGGCGTAATCGCCATTCAGTCCGACAACATGTCAGTAGTCTGGTATCTGAACAAACAGGGGGGGACCAGATCCTACCCCCTTTGCAGAGAGGCCATGAGAGTTTGGGAATGGGCTGTGGCGACCAGATGTTTTCTGGTAGCGAATCATATCCCTGGGAAATCCAACGTGATAGCCGACAGACTAAGCAGAACTATTCTCTCTCCTCACGAGTGGTCTCTGAACGATGCAGTGGCAACTCAGATCTTCAGCAGATGGGGAACTCCTTGTTGCGACCTTTTCGCAACCCCGCTGAACGTGAAGTGCAGAAAATTCTTCTCTCTCACTCCAGCTCCGGGGGGACATTCCCATGGACGCCCTAGCCCATCCTTGGCCCACCGGTTTGCTTTACGCCTTCCCTCCGGTTCCCCTCCTTCCCAGAGTGATCCAAAAGGCGACTCACTCAGGGAGCAAAATGATTCTAGTTGCCCCTTACTGGCCTTGTCAGGTATGGTTTCCCTATCTTCGGAAGTATTCTCTGGACAGCCCATGGTTCCTGGATCAGATCCCGGACCTATTAATTCATCAGTCGGGTCAACTCCATCGGTCCCTTCACTCTTTGAAGTTAACAGCTTGGCTCCTCCTCTTCCGACTATAGTCAGAGATCATACTTTAGACCCGGAAGTCATACACATCTTATCCTCGGCCCACAAGTCTGCCACTAGGAAATTGTATACTAGCAAATGGAAGAGATTTACTATTTGGGCTCAACTCCGGGGTCTAGATCCCATCACTGTCCCGGTGTCAGAAGTCCTGAAATTTCTAACTTCCCTATTCAATCAAGGTTCTTCAGTCTCTACCATCAAGGTCCAATTGGCAGCTATTTCCAATTTTCATGAATCTATAAACCCACCTTTGATGAGCAACAGATTGTGTAAAACCTTCATAAAAGGTGCTGCGCTTTTACGACCTCCGATTTCTCATCCTGCTCCTCCGTGGGATCTCGATGTGGTATTACGTGCCTTAACCTCCTCCCCCTTTGAACCGGCAGCAACCTGTGATTTGAAATTCCTTTCTTGGAAAACTGCCTTTCTGGTCGTGATTACTTCAGCCAGAAGGGTTTCAGAGCTTCAAGCTCTATCTGTCAAACCACCGTACCTGATTTTTCACAAAGATAGAGTATCCCTCAGGCCTAACCCATCCTTTGTCCCTAAAGTTTGTTCCAGTTTTTGCCTGCAACAGTCATTAGAACTGCCAGTTTTCTTCCCAAAGTACTCAACAAAGCAGAATACATCTTCCACACATTGGATGTTCACAGACAATTGCAATTTTATTTAGATAGGACCCAACAAACATGGAAAACAGATCAATTGTTTGTGTCCTTTTTGGACAATAAATTGGGCAAAGCCGTCACAAAGGTCACTATTGCCAAGTGGATCAGGGACTGTATTAGTCAGGCTTATTCCTCTTCCAAAAAAGAGCTTATAACCTCTGTCAAAGCTCACTCTACAAGAGCTATGGCTACTTCAATAGCATTCCATTCAAAGCTTGCCATTGGCGACATTTGTGCTGTGGCTACATGGTCTTCTCCGCACACCTTCATTTCCCACTACAAATTGGATGTGGCATCTCAGGGGCGAGCTTCATTTGGTTCCACAGTTCTCAGGAGTGTTTTCCAGTGAGCCACCCAGGAATCGGGTGCTAGGGACGCTGTCCCATCAGTACAGAATGTAGGCGAGATAGGATCACATAACATCTTTTAGTTATGTACTTACCATAACTTTAGATGTTTGTGATCCATCTCACCTACATTCCTAATAACCCACCCTCCTTCCCCCTGCCTTGGAGATCAGAAGAGACCGGATGGTCCGAGTACTATCGTTTCATCTTGAAACATCTGGCAATGTTATATAAACAGTTATGTGTGTGTGCATGAGTGCGGACAAACAAGATCTGGGGAAGTAGTGGTGGTGCATCCTGGGATATAGAATAGCTCAGCCAATAAGAGGCTTCGCTCTATAGCATAGCGTGCTGAGTCGGAGCCGAGGATCGGCTCTGAGCCCATCAGTACAGAATGTAGACGAGATGGATCCCAAACATCTAAATTTATGATAAATACATAACTAAAAGTTACCTACTTTCACTTCTAACTTCTCTAGTGCACACTGCAGTGTGCATTTTTTTCATCTTACCTTTAAGCATCCCTGTGACTAGCACTTGCTCTAATACCTGCTGGAAAGCACTAGGAAGCCTTAAACTGATACAAGCACTCAACTCTCCTTGTTAATAAGGAGAAATTAATAGTAGGCACTAAACAGCCTATAATTGCAAAGTACCTTGCTAAGGTAAGGGAAAACAGCTCCTGTACTTTACAAAAAAAAAAAGCACCAAACCAGGCATGTCCAAGGGTCAGCTTCTGTTGATTTCTCCTGTCCACCTGGTGAATCTGGGCATACTGGGGCAATGCAGCAATTGCCTCATGTACACAAACAACCCTCTCCTCTTACCACCCAACACTACAACCTGTGAGAGATGCACTTACATAGCCAAAATGGAAGCAAAGCTCTCTCCACCCAAGATTGTGCTAGACAGTCAAGAGGAGAAGGTTAACACCCACACTACACCTCAAGCAACACATAGCCCTTCTAAACCCACACTACCAACACCCACATATAGCAACACTAAATCCACATATGCAGAGGCCCTTAACTGTAACCTACCCAAGCAACAAGGACCTCTGAAGCTGAAACACAAACAAACACCAATCACAACCAAAGTGTCACATAGTTCACAACACCAGTGTGCCACCCAGCAACAGCCCCTAAGGCAAGACAACGTACCTAACACTTTAGTCATAGGTGACTCTATAGTCCAGCACACTGATGTCCCACTCACCAGGTTGAACAAGGAGAAAATTACAGTCAGCTGCCTGTCGGGTGCCAGGATCTGCCACATAACGCATGCACTCAAGTCACTCCACAACAAGTACAAATATGACTCTGTCATTCTCCATGTTGGAGTGAATGACTCGAGGCGTACCTCCCTGGACTACATGAAAAGAGACATGGAAGAGCTCTCGGATCATGTGGCCCAGGCAGTTATGACCCTAGCCCTGAGTAGCATCCTGCTTCGCCCAGAATGATACCACAATATAAGGACAAAATGATTGACTTCAACAATTGGCTAAGCTTCTGGTGTCATTCAAAGGGGATCCAGTATCTGTCTGCCTGGTATGACATGATCGACAGACCACGATGCTTTGCCAGAGATGGTCTGCACCTGTTGCCCCTGGGATTCAGGTTACTAGCTAAGGCTCTTTCCACCCCTATAGTGCCTTTTTTAGGCAAAGTTCAAAGGACAAAACCACCACCGTAACAGGTACAAGCATGCAAAATCTGAAGGTAATGCTACTCAATGCTAGAAGTCTAAACCTCAAAATGCACTCTCTCGAGGCACTCCTAAAAATGGAGAACATCGATATCTGTGCAGTAACTGAGACCTGGTTCAAGGCTCCAGAGAGCACCCCTGCAATACCAGTCTGCAACTTTTACCACACTTTTCGGCCAACAAACCAGGACCGAAACACTAAAGGTGGAGGAGTGTCAATATTCACCAAGGGTATTCACACCACTAGGCTAGTTGCCCAATACAATGCATCTGAAATTCTCCAGGTGCAACTAACACTAGGTAAGACTGCAGTCCAAACTGTAGCTTGCTACAGATCCCCCACCATACCCCAAGATTCTCAATACACCTTTCTAAACATACTGGAAAATATTAAGATAGAACCAAACACCCTAATACTGGGTGATTTTAACTACCCTGCCATTAACTGGGAAAACTACTCATGTACCAACACCTTTGCCCAATGGTTCTTGGAATTCATAAATTCCAATGCCCTGGATCAACTAATCCATAGTCCCACCAGGGGCTCCAATATCCTAGACCTGGTCATTACCAACATGGGAAATCGATGCTCCACACCTATGGTCACCCCCTCGTTAGTCAGGTCTGACTATAAGGTAATCACCCTTAACATCCACATCCCACCCCAACCCCCCAGTAAGGAAACCTCCATAAAAAACTTCTCCAAAGCCAACTTCATGCTACTCAAGTCAGAAGTGACAAACTTCCTGACACCCATGCAGACTGGAACTGAAAGTTCAACTGCTGAATCTTACACTAAGTCACTGTACGAGCACATCTACGCATGCATGAATCGTGCCATCCCAAATAGAACCAAGATGCTCTCATCCAAAAAAAGGAAGCCAATCTGGTGGTCCCCTGTCATAAATAAACTTTACAACAAAAGGAAGAAACTGTTGCAGAAAAGAGGAAAATCCCAGGATGCAAAAACTCCCTTACCAGCATCAGTAAGAAACTGAGATCCCTCATAAAATCCTCCAAAGCTATTTACGAAAATAAAATTGCCAAAGATTCCAAAGACAACCACAAGGCATTCTATAACTGTGTCAAGAATCTAAATGGCAATGCTCAGATCTGCTCTGATCTAAAATGGAATGGCATTAAATATACTGATCTCAAGGATATTGCCAATATCCTGGCAGATCGATTCAATGCCAACTTCACCCCCCTCTCACCCCCTAAATGGCCCATCTCAATACTGGAAGATTGCCAAATTCCAGTAATAATGACCACACAGGTAAAAAAAACTCACTCTCCAAACTCTACAGCATCCATGGGACCAGATGACATCCCGGGCTGTGTACTACATGAACTACAATATGAACTGTCACCTCACCTAAGTGTCATGTTTAATCATAGCCTCACCTCAGGTTTCGTGCCCACTGAGTGGCGCAGAGCTATAGTTATCCCATTCCACAAGGGGGGGGGGGTCCACCTTGGATCCTGGAAACTACCGTCCTGTCAGTCTGACGAGCCTTATCTGCAAGGCCATGGAGCGTATTATCATGGAACTTATAAACAAAGACATTGGCAACCTTCAAATACTGGACCCCACTCAGTTTGGCTTCGTGAAGGGCCGATCTTGTCTCCTGAACCTGACTGACTTCTTCGAATCAGTCTCCAGAGCCATGGACAAGGGTAAGGTGGTCCACACAGCCTATCTAGACTTTGCCAAGGCCTTTGACACCATCCCCCACTCTGGAATCATAGATAAACTTACTAAGCTGGGCATTAATCGCTACATCACCCAGTGGGTTGCTAACTGGCTTACCGATAGAACCCACAATGTAAAAGTAGCCAACTCCAAATCCAGCTCCAGACAAGTGACAAGTGGAGTACCTCAGGGTTCAGTCCTGGGACCGCTCTTGTTTGGCATCTACTTCTCTGAAGTACAAGCCAACACTAAGGGACTCTGGCTAACAAAGTTCGCAGATGACTGCAAACTGGGAGCCATTATTGAATCCCCAAATTATGTGGATACTCTACAAAAGGACCTTACAGAAACAGATGCTTGGTGCCAGAGCCATGGGCTCAAGTTTAATGCCAAGAAATGTATAGTTATCCCCTTTGGGAAAAAACATGTCCCCATGAATTACCATATAGGTGGCAGTACACTAAACACCAAAAGTGTGATAAGAGACTTAGGGACACAGGTGGACAGTGGTCTCACCTTCGATAACAACATCGCCACGACAGTCAGGAAATCCTTCTGTGTGGCACACCTCATCACTAAGGGCTTTTCATCCAGAAAAAAGGAGGTCATTGTCCCACTGTACTCATCCCTCATTAGACCCATTATAGAATACAACACCCTGTTTGGTATATACCTCTCAAGACATCTGCAACAACTGGAAAGGCCGCAGAAATACCTCACTAAAAGAATCACAGGCCTAAAGCAGATGCCCTACGCTGACCACCTTAAAAAACTCCAGCTATACTCTGTTGCATATCGTCTACTCAGAGGCAATATCTGCTTAACATACAAGGCCATGTCAAACCCAGAGCTGTTGGACATGCTACACTTAAAGAAATCCCAATCCCTCAGAGCCACACGCTCCAAGGATTTAAACCTTGTCATCACAATAAACAAAACATGCTGGAGGGATAGGTTCCTGACCCAGAGACTCCCCAGACTCTGGAAAAGATTGCCCATACCTGTCAAGCAGAGTGCCTCTTTGGCCCTCTTCAAAAGGAACCTTGACGATTGGATGGGAGAAAGGAAATTCACCCCGGGGATCACGTCAGTTGCCCTGCTAGACAGGGGTCCAGGGAAGTAAATAGTGTGGGAAGAAATAGCCAGGGAATTGTTATGGCCCTAGGGGCTGATAGCCTAGTACTAACCTATGAACTTTGCAAAATTAAAAATTTGAAAATTTAAACTTTTTAAATAAAGGAAGGCAAGTGCACAACTGGAAAATGATTTACAGGCAGAAATACAGTGAAATAAGTAGCTAATCTGCATTTTAGGGAGCTCATGAGCTTGGCACAGGAGAATGGGACAGGATCCCAACAGCAGAAAAAGGCCTGGTATGACAGGAATGCTCAAGCCAGAGAATATGCTGTGGGACAGCAGGTTATGGTGCTCATTCCTGCCAGACACAATAAGCTGCAGGCAGCTTGGGAGGGACCCTTGAAAGTGGTAAGGAAGGTCAGTGATGTTAACTACATGATAAACCTGCTAGGCAGGAGGTAGGGGCACAAATTGTACCATATTAACATGATGAAACCTTACCATGACAGGGAGGCCCTGGTGCTGAGTATTTGCAGTGGATAGCAGGAGGAGTCTGAGGGGGATCTGGTGACTGATCTCCTCAGTGATGCTCGGACTGACACCTGAGGGAAGGGGTAGCAATGTCCCAGCAGCTAACCCCTATCCAGGTTCAAAAATTCTGAGCAGTGTTACAGGAGTTTGGAGGCATGTTCACTGGGAAACCTGGGTGCTCCCACCTGGTGCAGCACCATGTGGATACAGGACCCCAAAGTCCTATTACGCAGGCCCCTTACAGGGTGCCTAAGCAAGTCAGACAGACTGTGAGGGAAGAGATACAGGAAATGTTGGAACTGGGGGTAATCCAGGAGTCCAGCAGTCCCTGGACCTCCCCAGTGGTGCTGGTACCAAAGAAAGAAGGCAGCACCAGGTTCTGTATGGCCTACAGAAAACTAAATAGTCACACAGAGTTAGGTGCTTATCCCATGCCTAGGACAGATGAAGCCTTAGAGCATCTGGGTGGGGCTAAGTATCTGGTCACTACTGATCTGACCAAGGGCTACTGGCAGATGTCCTTAACTCCCACCACTAGAGAGAGGTCTGTCTTTGTGACGCATTTCAGATTATATAACTTCACAAAGATGTCCTTTGGGATGAAAAGTGCCCCAGCAATCTTCTAGAGGCTTGTAAATCATATCCTAGCAGGAGCAGGAGATTATGCCCTTGCTTACCTGAATGACACTGCCATTTACAGCCGTTTCTGGCATGGGCACCTTCAGCATGTCAGGGAGGTCCTGGGCAGACTGCAAAGGGCAAGGTTGACCATTAAGCCCAGTAATTGTCAGGTGGGTATGGCAGAGAACTCCTACCTGGGACATAGAGAGGGGAGTGGTAAGATCAGGCCAGAACCTGCCAAAGTGATAGCTATTCAGGCATGACTTTCCACTGTTACCAAAAAGCAGGTGAGGGCATTCTTGGGGACAGCAGGGTACTATAGAAAATTTGTTCCCAGTTATAGTACAATAGCTGCTCCCCTCACAGACTTGATGAGGAAAAACAGGCCAGACAATGTAGTGTGGACCCAGCTTGTGAGCAGGCATTCCAAAAGCTTAAAGGGGCTTTGGGAAGACTCCCTGTATTAGCCAGTCCAGATTACAAAGTATTTGTTGTGCAGGTGGATGCTTCGAATAATGGGCTGGGGATTGTACTCAGCCAGGTTTTCTCAGAGGGAGAAGAGCATGCAGTTGTATATCTTAGCTGGTAAACTCCATCCCAGGGAGGAATGTTATGCAGCTCTAGAAAAAGAATGTCTAGCCATAGCATGGGCACTGCAGAAACTTCAACTCTATCTGTATGGAAGGAAAGTCACTGTAGTTACAGACCACAATCCCTTAACCTTGCTATATTAAGCCAGCCAGCAAAATGCCAAGTTATTAAGGTGGAGCCTAGGGTTGCAGGCATATGACATTACAGGGCAGCACTGTAGTGGGGTCAGCAATGCCAGTGCCAATGGGTTCAAAAGACAGGGTATGGGTTAATGTGTTCGCAGACAGGTTCATGTCCCCCAAGGCATATTTCTCAAGGGTCACTTGAAAAACTAGCTTGAGTCTTCAAAGGGGGGAGAGATGTGATGATGTGAGATGTTGCCAGCTATGCCAGGAGAAGTAAGGCAATGGACGTGTAACATATGCCAGCATAGCTAGCTGGAGTTTTGTAAAGAATTATATATCATTTGTATATCAATCTGATTTGTACAGGTTCTTGTGTTAAAAATGTATTTGTAAAGTTGCTTGTGTTAAAAATGTATGAACAGTGGGTCCTGCTGGACAAAAAAAGAAATGCACCTGTATGTCAGACTGTATTGCAGCTGTTGGAATTAATATATTGCAACAGAAGATACTGGAAGAGAAGAGGTTAATCTAATTCCAGCTAACTTTGAAAAATAGATTTAAAATTAAATTACCTGGAGGGCAATAAAGATTGTATCGTACAGTTCTGATTGCAGCCAGAGACAGAATATCTGTGAAAACAAGGACTAGGAATCCTGCTGTATTGTTCTTAGCAGTGAACTAATTGCTACCCTGGAAGGGTGGAATTGTTGAAATGGTTTTAATGTATTCCACAACAAGAATTGTTAATTGAAAGGGCACAACATGGGTATGCTCCAAACCTGGCTATTAGAAAACAACCTAGACCTTTAATAGTAAAAATGCTATCTTACCAGACGGAGTTGATTCTGATAAAATGGTGCCAGAAGGACAAACTACTTATGGAAGACAGCAGAGTGTTTGTGGAGAATGACTACTCATTGTACACCAGGCAGAAGAGGAATAAATGTATTCCATTATATAGGGAATATTGAGAAGCAGGCATAACTTCCTTCTCCTTTTCCCTCTCATGACTATGAGCTTTCTCTATAGCAACAGAGTTTACAAATCTCTCTATCAACTTGTACGCAATGTCTAGAACCGCCTATGTTATTACTAAAATTGTTTGCTTTGAATGAAAACTATGTTATTATTCAAATGATTTTAGTGTTAATGTACTCTGTATTATATTCTCAAGCCAACGTAATTGTTCAATGCTTTAACTGATAATGTATTGTACATGATATTTCATGTGCCAATGTAATTTTTTATCGTTCATGCTCTTCACCTATTTTATCCTTAAAATAGTCTGTAATAATTTTTTTGGAGCTTTTCTCCACAGGCCTCCACTGAAAATGGGTTTCTGACCCAGTGGACTTTCCCAGTCAACAAATATCAATCAATCAATAAATAAATAATAAATAAATGAGATTCAAACTGCTCTACCCAGCTATCTTAGAAATAAGTTTTCCCTGGAGGAACAAAAATATTTTTTGATGAAGTACATGCTAAGGAAGAAATACAAAAGTTTGTCCAACAAAAAGTGAGTTGTAAAACAGGAGGAGATTAGTAATATTCATAGGTTCATAGGTTAGTAATATTATTCATAGTAATATTCATAGGTTAGTACTAGGCTAACTGCCCTTGCAAGCCATTGTAAGCCTAGCCAATTATTCCTTGTGAGACTCAAACCTACTGCTTTTTGTTCTTCTAATAAAGACCACAGATAGATTGTACCAGTGAAACCATTCCCAGTGTTTCAACATAAAATGCTTGTGAGAGGGCAAAGCACAGGAGTTGACTAGAAGGATTGAGAGTGCACTGGAGGTGAAGCAGAGACAGGGTTTGGGAAGTGGAGATGAACAGAAATAGAACAAAAGAATCTGGAAATATTGTTAAACCTGTAGGGGACTCTAAAGTATATATATCCTACTTCATGTCATTAATATTTGGAGACTAAAATCAATAACCTGGAAATTGAGAAATGTGGATTACAAAGCAATAAGTGTATAAGTGAAACAGGACAGAACAAGAAAATCTGAAAATATTGAACTTTGCAAAAGTTGTTGGGGATGCTAATGCATATTCCCTACTTCATGTCATTAATGCTCGGAAAAATAAGGAGGGGGGGATTAACTTGTAAGTAAAACAAAATATTTTCTTAACAGTATTACTTAAGTGGTACACAATTTTCTCTGCATATTATAAACTGAAGTTTTTTTGTTATTTTTAAGTGTATTGGGAATACTAATGTAAATAGTTGCTTCTGTTTTTTTTCTTTTTGTTTCTTTCTTCCTTCTGCTGACTTTCTCCATGTTCAGTTTTAAGAAATGTAGGCACTGCAAGGTAAAAAAGGGGATATGGTTAAAAGAGTATGACAAAAGAAAAATTTCTGTGCTTTTTCTCATTCTTGCATAGGAGAATGACTGAATTAAGGGCATTAGATTTGTATAGTAACAACGTTTAACCGAAAGCAATTAAATGAAAAAGAATACTGAATATTCTAAGGTCTTTTTTTAGTAAACAGTCCTGTATCTGGTTCTCATGTTACTTGCAGACAATCTGATAAAGAGAAATGGCTTGGGGAAAATGTTTTCTGAAAGCATTCAAGTGTTTTCCCATTTGGGAGAGCTATAAAGATAAGGCAAAACCAGACATCACTTAATAGAATCACAGGCTTTACTATGCATCTTAGCATGGATAATCTTTCTGTTTAACTCAAGTCTGAGTGTGTGGCTGTTTGGAACTTTTGTTCATATTAAGGGGTAGAATGTCGATATTTGAAGATGTACATAGTTTTGTGTGTTATTATTAAGTTAGTAGGTTTTAGGGGCGTATTGGGAGTGTCTGTGTATTTTTCGAGGGCTTTCAGTAAAACAAAAAGTTCTGCAAGATGTGATATATTCTCAAATGGAGATGACAAGAAACAATTGTATAAAAGATTAACCTGCCAAACAGTGCATGCATGTAATACAAAAGCTGGAACTAGACATTTAACAAAAAAGCTCTTATACATAAAAGGTGGGAATAATAATCCCTCAAGAATATGATTGTTTATATAATGCCTTTAAACATTAATGGTCTCACAGATAATTACAAAAAAGAAATAGTAGTGAATTGTATTAACAATGTAGAGTGCAAATAGCTATGCTACAGGAGACATACTTGGAAAGAAAATCTAAGCAGTTCAGAAGGCCTCAAAGAACCACACAACTTTTATTTTCACATAAATGCTCATATAAATACGTTTTCATCCACAGACTTCATCAGATGAATTAAACAGAACAAACAGAAAAACAGCCCCCTTATACCAGTGATGAGTTTTTGAATTCACCAATCAACAATCAACATCAATTGAATATTCATAGAACTCTGTCGCCATTTACTCAAAACACCATAGCTAAGAACCACTTCTACTCACAGTCTGTAACATCAACACAGAATTGTATCTAACATCTAAAATCCTTTAGTCAAAAGTCTACTCTTGAATTTAAATAGAATTACAAAAACTGTTGGAAAAAGACTAATAAAAATGTATATCAGAAAATACACTTTAAAAAAAAAACAGTTTAAAAGAGGTTCACAAAATACAGGGTTGTCTCCAACTGGTGACCAAAAGGCAAACTACACTTACAAAGTAATTTAAAAACCTAATGTCCCTTGTGCATAGAATAATTTAGACCTCAAATAACAAAGTTATAGTTTGATATGTGATGTAAATAAACACACAAAAAATATTTTGGTATGAGAAAAGAGAATAAAAAACTTCTATATTATTCTATATTATAATTTTGCCGCCCGTAATTTTAAAAGGAGGCAATGGAAATATTCTTATTAAGTCCAGGGGGGGGGGGTCTACTAGCATCCATGGAAACCTGCCAGAACAACTCACTATAGTCCAAACGTGTTTTCTAAGGATCACACCAGACATCATTAGAGACTTTCTCAAGAAGAAAAAAATAGAAATTCTGCATCACTACAAGATAATGTGTGTTTGTACAAGGTGTCCCTTTCAATATTAGTCTTAATATCAAACATGTGTTCGTATATACGCCTTTTGAGCTTCCGCTCAGTTTTGCCTACATAGAAGAATGGGCAGGCAACACATGCAACTGGATTTATTTTATTTATTTATTTTTTTATTTATTTACATTTGTTGACTGGGAGTGTCCGACTGGACGTAGGTCCATTTTCAGCGGAGGTCCGAGGAGAAAAGCTCCACAGTTAAAATAAACAGGCAGTAGTTACACTGGATTACATAGCAATTAACAATATAACATAGCAATTACTTATATCATATTTACAGATGAAGAACATAGTACATCAGTAGACAACTAAAATCTTTATCTGTGCAGTACATAACAGACATTAACAAATGTTACAATAAGAATTTCCTGCTGTATAATAAGTACTAAGCTTATGAGCATCTGAGCTTGCTATAATCAAGGTAGTTAGTGGAGTGGGAGTTGCAAGGGCATAGCCAGCATGTTTTTAGGTGCACTTTTAGTAAAGTTTTGAAGTGGGTGCATGATGGTACGGAGGTAATTGTGGGTGGGAGGGAGTTCCATAATTTGGCTATGGCGCAAGAGAATAGTGCTTCACCAGCAGAGTTATTGGCTTTAGTGATCTCCAAGTGATTTTTGTTGCTGGATCTTAGTGGTCTGGTGGTGCGATAGGGTTGGAGTAGATTCTGGAAGGATGGGACATTTAGTAGATGGTTTACTAGTTTGTGGGTGAGTGAGAGTTGATACCACTGAAGGAGGTGAGGGAGTTCAAGCCAGCCCAGTTCAGCAAGTGAGAGACAGTGGTAACTACGGTAGGATGCCCCTGTGACGAATTTGGCAATTTTGTTGTAGCAGGTCTCTAGCTTGTTTAGATCGCATTGTCTTAGGTTGGTATATATTGGAGAGGCATAAAGTAATCTTTGCTGCTTTGGTGAGAAGTTGCTTATTTCTGTATAACGCTCCTAGTTTTTTGTGGACTTTTTTTATGGTCATGGATATGTGAATGTCAAATTTTAGTTTATTGTCTATTTCCACTCCTAGCAATTTGGTGTGTTCAGTTGGGTATATAGTGGTGTTGTCTTTTGCTGTGATGTTAAAGTGAGAGTTGTTTTGAGTATGTTTGGTGGGTTGGAAGATGAGTAGTTTAGTTTTGTTTGGGTTGAGTATTAATTGGGCATTGGATAACCAAGTTTCAACAGAGGAAAAGGTTTCCTGTGTGACTTTTTGCAGTTTGGGTATGGACTGGGCTGAGCAGATGATGGTTGAGTCATCTGCGTATTGTATGAGTGTGCCATGTTTGGTGGCAGAGGCTAGATTATTGGTGAAAACAGAGAAGAGTAGGGGTCCAAGGATGGATCCTTGGGGAACCACTATGGAGACAGGTAGTTGGGGAGATATGTCATTCTGCCATACAATGGATTGTTGGCGGTCAGACAGGTAACTCTGAAACCAGTTGGTGACTGACTGAAAGAAGGATAGGTTATCGAGGACAGAGATAAGTTGTTTGTGTGGGACCATGTCAAATGCTTTAAATAGGTCTAGGAAAGTAGCAGAGGAGAGATAGCCATTGTTTTTACGCTGAAGGATAGTGTTAGTAAAGGAGATTAAGGCAGTGGTGGTGCTATGGTTTGGTCAGAAACCATGCTGAGTATTGGAAAGGAGGTTGTTAGTAAGGAGGTCGTCTGAGACCTGAGAGTGTATGCATCTCTCTAGTATTTTGGAGAGTGGAGAGATAATAGCTATGGGGCGGTAACTGGTTAGTTCTGCGGAGGGTCCGCCTTTGTGGAGGGGAATTATATGTGATGCTTTCCACAGTGTGGGAATGTAACTTTCTGACAGAGATCTGTTAATCAAAATGGATACTGGGTAGGCCAGAGCATCAGCTGCAATTTGTAGGTATTCACTTGGGAGGTTGTCTGCTGCTAATTTGATGGGCTTAAGTTTAGTTAAGAGTTTTTTTATGTTGGAGGTAGGTACAGGAGAAAAAGAGAAGGCAGTGGGGAGATTACTAGTTGAAGGTGTGGGTTGGAGGGGAGGGGGATTGTGTTGTTTAGCTAGTGATAGTATGGTTTGTGTGAAGTGTGTGTTGAATGAGGTAGCAATATTTTCTGAGGAGTGAGGGATGTTAGGAGGAGGTGGTACTGACTTTACCTGGGCAGAGGATGGAGTTTATGGAGGACCAGAATTGTTTGGGGCTGTGTTGGGAGAAGTCTAGGGCAGACTGGTAGTATTGGAATTTGTCCTGTTTTATTAGCTTTTTGACTCTATTGCATAGTTCTAAGAATTTCTGTCTAGTTGAGGAGGTTTTGGTTTTGTGCCACTGCTCCCAGCCTTTATCCCTGTTTTTCATTTCTGACTTAGTGGTTTTCTGTAGCCATGGGGAGGGTGGTGCTTTGGTTCTAGAAAGTCTTATGGGGGCATGGTAAATAAGGATGCTCAGGAAGGTAGTATTAAAAAATTCAACTGTGTCATCAAGACTGAGGTACTTTAGAGGATGCCAGTTACATTCTTTGAGGGATGAGATGAATGTGAGTGGGTTAAAGTTTAGTTTTTTACGTATTTGACGGTAGATGACAGGTTTAGCTTGGTATAGGTATTTTTTGAGTAGGAATGTTAGGGAGTGATCAGTGAGGCTAGCTGATAAGCAGCCTAGTGTTGCAATTTGAGAAAACCTGTCTGCTTATTTCTCTCCCCCTGCACTTCAAGTTTACAGAACCAGTGTTCAAAATGTAAGACCATTGTGAGCAGGCACCACATTTAAAAGTGCCTGTTCTTTTGAGATTCCCCTAGATGGGTGCTTTGACCCCCTCAAAAAGTTCTTTCGAATTTCTTCCTTTTTTATAAGTAATTTTCATGGGGTATTTTTCAAAACGGGGCAGGTCAGTAAGTACCTTAAACCTGTCCCATTCCTTTCTAATAATTTCACCCACCAACTTAGAATCTTGGTTGAACTCTATAACAAGTACTTTCCTTGGGGCATCTTGGTAGTTACTGATATCATTTTTTTGTGTTATCTACACTTGATGTGAACCCAGTGCCAAGAAGGGGACCATATTTTGTCTTCCTTAAATACTTTATATCAGTATTAATCTCTTTAAATAGTGAAGGAGGATAGCCTCTATCCCTAAATAACTTTTCTAAAAAATCCACCTCATTGTCAAAATCCGAATCCAGGGATGTCATCCTACTTGCCCTGATGAGTTGTCCTCTATAAATGTTCATTTTCTGAAAGTAAGGGTGGGCACTATGGAAATGTAAATATGAGTTTGTAAAAGTTTCCTCATGGAAAACCTTAGATTTTATTCCTGTAGAAACCTTTTCTATTGCCACATCCAAGAAATTCACCCTATCATGGTTGATGGAACTAGTGAAATACAGAAAGTTGGTAGTAGGTGAAGGGAGCCAAGACATTGGAGTCCCTAACATTTTTTGACCTCTAGAAGTAGTGGAGTCAATGGTGACATTTCCAGGGAAATTATAAGACCAGCCCACTTACAAGGGGACTTTATTGTTAAAAACTCTAATACTAATACACAGAGTAACAGAAAAGAATTTTCTGACTGGTTAAATAAAAAATATGTATTTCAGTTTGATAGTCGGGGGTCTCCTTTACATGCCAACATTAATGGAGACATCTACCAAACAAGTGGGGAGTTCCAAAAATTCATGAACCCCCCCCCCCAAAAAACCAAGGACCGTCCAACATGTCAGAATAACTATTTAAGGGACCTTGTCCATTTCCCCTCCCAGACTGTCTGAATTTCCACTTTTCTCTTTAGCAACAGATAGGTTGAGACAATAGAAAAGACACAGAAAATTCCCTAAGACACAAAAACTGAGCAAGGCTAGACAGAATTTACATTTCACAGGAACATGTGCATTTAATTGAAAGTCTTGGTATGAACCTAATAACTATTTCAGATTATGTGCCAATAATAACTAAAATAAAAACACAGGGTAATGAAATAAAAATGAGACACTGGCACTTTCCTACCTATCTGTTGAAAAAAGAGGAATTTAAGGAATGAGTGTTGGAAATTATTCAGGAGCTAATAGAGAAGATAGAAAAATTTTTTGAAAATATAGTTAGGTAGTGGGATACAATTAAAGTGGAATTTAAAAATAGGGTGGAAATAAAAGAAAGGGAGATATGGTTAGAAAGTAACAATAATTATTTAGAGGAGCTGACAAATATTAAAGTATTGCAAAATAGGGGGAATCTCACAGAACAAGAAGAGGAGCAACTATAGAATGCTAAAGAGGAAATAATGGATTACCTCAATATGCATGAGTTTAGAAAGATTGCTGTTAAGCAACTGTTTTTTGATAATAACTTTAGAGCACAAAGACTTTTATCACAATGACTCAGGTAACAGAAAGTAGTAAAGGCTGTCACCAAGCTTAGAGAGCCGATAACAAGGGATCCTGTAGAAGTATTAAAGCTATAAATTCCATGAAAGTCTGTACCAAGCAGAGGAATGTGCAAGTCAAGAAAAGGTACAAATGGAAATGTTTATGGAAGAATTAAATATGCCTAGGCTAGAGGGAGAGGAGGCTCAATTACTAACAGTAAGGATAGGAGGAAATGAGATAAAAATGGTGATGTATAGCCAATCTACAGGATAGACCCCAGGAATAGATGGTATTCCTGTGGAAGTTTGGAAGCTAGGAGGGAAAAAACTGATAAAGATCTGGAAGGTTTTGTTTAACAGCATTATAAGAGGAGAAGAAGTACTAACATCGTGGAAGAAAGTGGTAGTAGCTCTAATATCTAAAGAGGGTAAAGATCCATCAGATCCAGCTTCATACAGACATTCAATACTGAATAATGATTGTAAAGTGTTTATGTCTATAATGGCTAAAGAAATGCAAAAGTGATGCCAAAATTTATACATATGGATCAATGTGGTTTTGTGGAGGGGAGGGAAGGCAAATGTTTGACAACATAAACAGAACAGTGATGATACAGAGTGAAGCAGAATGTAAGAAATACCATTATTGCTGGTGGGTCTTGATGCAGAGAAAACATTCAACAGAGTAAGCTGGGATTTTATGAGCAGAGCAATGGAAGCATTTGCATTCCCTGATACAATTATAAGGTTGATTAGGAGGATATATGAAGGATCAGAGGTGAAAATTAAAGTGGGTCGGGTCTTCTCTGATAATCTCTGCTTGAGCAGAGAAATCAGACAGAGGTGTCCTCTCTCTCCTTTGTTATTTGCGTTATATTTAGAACCATTTGCAAAGAAAATACCAACCTATGAACCTATATTGGATGGGAGATAGGAAATTCACCCCGAGGATTATGTCAGTCGCCCTGCTAGACAGGGATCCAGGGAAGTAAATATTGTGGGAAAAAATATCCAGGGAATTGTTATGGCTAGGTTTGTATAGGCCCTAGGGCCAATAGCCTAGTACCAACCTATGAACCTAAAATAAGGAACTCAGAAATTGAAGGATATAACTGGTATGGTAGTTAGGAAAAGCTAGCTCTATTTGCAAATGATATTATTTTATACCTGAAAAAAAAACAGAAAGGGACATTACAGTGCTGTAGAACATACTGAGACAGTATGTTCCACAGCACTGTAACATAGATATATAAAGAACTGCAGCCACAAAACAAAGACTCCGTTTGGAAAAAAGAAAACCAAGGTGGATGTTCGATGTGCCCTTTTATATCCAATAAGGTTAGTTTTAATCATCCTGCAGGCATTTTTTCCTTTATTCCTAGATTTTACAGTGATTGTAACAGTAGCAATTTGATATACTTAGCTACGTGTGTTTCTTGTGACGCATTTTACGTTGGCCTAACCAAGAGACGGCTACGAGACAGGGTTTACAACCACTGTTATGACATAAGGAAAGAAAAAGTTTCTAATGCCTTAGCTAAACATGTTATGGAAC
Source organism: Protopterus annectens (assembly GCF_019279795.1). Classification (NCBI taxonomy): domain Eukaryota; kingdom Metazoa; phylum Chordata; order Ceratodontiformes; family Protopteridae; genus Protopterus; species Protopterus annectens. The sequence continues at coordinate 708,909,121 of NC_056739.1, read as the reverse complement.
ATCCCAGTCATACCTTTGGTTTCAAAGTTTTGGAAATGTTGCCATTGAGCCTTAGAGCAGGTGATAGCAATAACCAGTTGGCCATTAGGGAACTAAAATGGATTTTTATTTTAAGGGCACATACACCCCCAGGTATTAATTATTCAGTTTCCATTAAACCTGTATTGGATAATCGAAAGAAGTATTGACCATTTAACACATATGTAATCTGCAGTTCAGTTTAAAAAAATATATAATTTTAGTATTGTTATTAATTCAACATAAATTTTGATAATATTATCATTTCTATTTTTATTTTCACTTGATAGTTATGAGGATTTAATTTTTTACATACTAAGGATATTTCCTAGAGGTGATTTGTTTACTGATGTTTTGATCCAGGTGGACTTGTTATTTATCTTGCAATTTTAGATGGTTTGTTCATAATTTAATAGTAGAATATTGTGTTTTTAGTGAATAGTTATCTGTACTGTTCTGAACCAGGTTTATGTCTGTTTTAAATAGACTTTGTATACCAATTTGTTTTAGGTATTGTGCGTAGCTTATTATTTTATTATTTTATTATTTAGTAGTTTAAATATTCTCAATGGGCTCAGACAGGGTTAGAATTTATTTATTTTTTAGACTTTGTTGCCACAGAGTCTGTTGTAGCAGCATGTGGTAGAGACAGAGGCTCTGAGAGCATCAGAGATATGAGCAATCGATTTTGACTGTCAGTACTTCTGACACGAGTACGAACATCTTTGACTTAGATTGCTCATGTCTTGCCTTGTTTTGCGTGGTTTGTTTTGCATGTGGGGAATGTTTAGAAGTTAAGGCTGAAGCATCATATGGTGAGTAGTTTTTATTACTATGGATTCTGGTCATATTTTAAGTTTATTAGATATATTTCACTTGTTAATAGTCTTACAAATGTTGGTTGGTTATCTGTGATGTTACTGGCAAAAAGAGATGCTGCTAGACATTTAAACGCTATTTTATTCTGTCATAGAGGGCGTTTTTAATCATTTCAGCTATCTGGCGAATAACATCTTTTTTAATAAGTTACGATAAGGCAGTTGTTTACTCGCCAGGTTTGGTCATCTCGAATTTTGTTATCTAGCTAGGTATGGGAGTGACAGACACTAGGAAGGTTTGAGGTGAGTGGATTCCAAGTTTGGATGTGGGGTGTTCCCGTATATGAATGTTTTTGAACATGGGAGTTCTCGCTTCTTTCCTTATGTAAAGCTGGGAAGTAAGAATGATGTTCATAAGGAGAACAGTCTAGCTATTACATTTATTATGTTTATTATGTTTCAGTTTTTGCTTCTAGATCTTTTATTACTACTTGATAAGGTTGTCGGATGCTAGGGACCTTATGCGGTAGTAAGATTGTTGGATGATGTCTGGTTTTTAAAAAATTTAAGATCTGAAGGTGGTTTGGTGACAGTTTCGAGTTGATCTGAGGGATCTTTTGTTATATATATATTTTATCAGTAATGTTCTAATGAGGCTTTTTATATATTTTTATATATCTTTATGCCATGTAGACTCTATGTGGTCAAGCGATTTAGTTTTAAAAAGATGGTCTCGCCGGCTTTAAAAGTTAAACAACTTTAATCTGTTGATATATGTTCCCTGTCAGATGAATACAAAATTATTAGGTCATGAGTTTGTAATAACATCAGAGTGCATTCTATAGAAGAGTGTGGCAACAAACTGTAAGCTAGTATTAACTGGCTTTAATTCATTATTTGTGATGTATTTGTCTTTATGATATTATCATCTGTGCGTTATACACTAAATATATTGCATTAATAGAGCACTGGATGTTTTTACTACTGAATGATTTTGAAATGTTGTTTATACTATGTTTTAATGTTAGGGTTTTGCCGCTTTAAGCAAAACACTAACTGCTTCAATTGTGTTTTAATTGTTAATTGATCACCTGGTTTTTCCCGCCTAAAAGTCTTGTATAAAGATGGTTCATTTGCTTTCAATATTTACACCTGATGAAGCGTAGCTAACCTACGCGAAAGCGCTTGTGCAGTTTTTATGGAAAAATAAAGAAAGTTTTATTTGATTCTTCCGTGTGGTGACTCCTGTTTGGATCGACTATTAGCACTGTAACATACTGAGACAGTATGTTCCACAGCACTGTAACATACTGAGACAGTTTCAAATCTTTTTAGGATACACAATTAATGAAGCTAAAGCAAAAGCAATAGTGGTAAATGATGTACCCACATACAAATTGGTTCAGCAATATCCAGATTTATGGGGACTTGATAAAATTAAGTATTTAGGAGTATGGATTAAAAATGATACCATTGTGGCAACTAAGGATATGTGGGAAGAGACTAAACAAAAGATAATACAAAAACTGAGAAAATGGAAACTCTGTTATATGGGTATTGATAGTAAGATACAAGCAGTTAAAATATTTTTAGTCCATTTAGTCAAGCAGAGAAGTTGTGGATAGCAATTAATAAAGAGCTGAAGGATTTTATCTGGAAGGGGAAGAGGGCAATGGTCAAGTGGGAATAGGATGATTCTTCCAATAGAACAGGGCGAACTGGGATTACCTGAGTTGAAGGAGTATTTCAGAGCAACACAGTTAAGGCTCCTATACATAGCACAAGTAGAAAACTATAATTCCAAGTGGAAAGAGATGATGATAAAATGGGGGAAACTCAAGTTACAGGGAGAGACTGGGATTTTGGATGCAGGCCTTTAAGGAGAACAACAATAATCATACAGAATATTATATTCATAAAGTAGCAGAAGGTCTTCTAAGAACTAAGTCAACATGGGAATGGAGAAAGGAGATTCTACCGATAGGAATGACAGCAATTAAGTTACAGACAATATTCAGGAGGGGCTGGGAATATATTGGAGAAAACTAGAAAAGGAACCAAGGTATTGGGAGTATATAACTAGAGAAGGAAAGGTAATAGAATGGGGAGATACCAAAAACTTATTTGGACTGCAGGCTACAGATTGTCTTCCATATCAAGGATCAATATCAGAGTACAGACAAAGAGAAAGAAATAGGGGGATCCTAAATGAATGACCAGAACTGGTGGAGTTTTTTGTAGAATCTAGAACAGAAGTTGCCATTAAGAAAGGAATAGTTAGTAGAGCATGTAAAATATTGCACAATAACTATAAGCATCAATCAGAAGAGGTTAGGAAGGATTGGGAAGAGAGATTCGATAAGTAATTCACAAAGAAACAATGGGATGATATATGTATGTCACCCAAATGTTCAACAAAATCTAGAAGATTAAGATCTTTGCCTGGAAGTGTTTACATAGATATTTTTATACCCCAAGCAGACTTTAAAGACTTTTTCTTCAGGTAGACTGCAAATGTTGGAGGTATGATGAGGACGAAAGAGGTAACTGGGAAGATATTTTCTGGGCATGTAATGAGTTGGCAGACTTTAAAGATTCCCTTCAAACTGCTTTGTTGGAGATGCTAGTTGAGCAAATTAGAGTAACTAGGGAAATGATTTTTTGAGCTATGGTAAAGAATCAGAATTGCCTTAGATATAGTAAGGCCTCACTGAGTCTAATTATGATGGCTGCAAAAAAAACAATTACTAGAAAATGAAAATCAAAGTTAAACCAACTTTACTAGAAGTAGTAAAGATAGTAACAGAGACAAAACAACTGGAAATGGGATCCTCAGAAATGAGTAGGAGTAAATTACATAGGGAAATGGGAAATGTGAGATCAATACATGCACAGCAGGAATGACATTTAAAAGAAGGCAGAATTTGAATGGGATATGTAATGGCTGACTAACAAAGACTGGATATGTTAAAAGTGATGTAAAATGTTTGCAGCTACAGCTGTGTCAGCACTATTTGGAATGTATAATGTTTGCAACTGAGATTGTGTAGCTATGGTTTATTTTCATTTATGTAATAGTAACATGGCCTATATCATAAATTATAATTTAATAAAGATGTTTCTTGTTTAAAAAAGGTATGGGGGCAGTTTATGCTTCTGCAGTTTTGATTTTCTAATTTTTGAATTGTCAGGCTCACATGTTAAAGTTTATTCTGATTAATTGTGAAATCATGAGGAATGTTTTGTCTGCAGTTTCTTGTGAGGAAGACTCTGTTTTAAATAATGCTTGTTTCTTCTATTTTACAAGTCACAACTCATTGTTTACAGTGTGCTTATAACTCTGTTTTAGGATGTTTGATCGGAGTTTACCATACGATGTGAAAAATTATATTTTAAGTTCTCCTTTGGATACAAATTTAGTTTTTGGTTCCTGTCTGCAGAGGTTATCAAATAGTGTGATGAAAAGGGTAAGTTGATACAGGGGATCTCTAAAAAATTTTAGCCCTCATTTTCCAAATTTTGCAAAGGATTTCTTAGCTCCTCATCCAATTTTGGCAAAAAGCAAGATAAACAGCCTCAACAAAATGTGAGTAAACAGATGTTTAAGAAGCAATGGCGGGGGGAGTTCCAAAAATTCATGAACGCCCCCCAAAACCAAGGACGATCCAACATGTCAGAATGACTATTTAAGGGACCTTCTCCCTTTCCCTTCCAGACTGTATGAATCTCCACTTTTCTCTTTGGGAACAGATAGGTTGAGACAAATGGGTTCTGAAGATCATTCTTATAGATTACAGATGGCAGTGGTATGGGGTGTTTCCTCATCTAGCAGATGAGACCAGACTCTCTTATTTCCCCCGTCATTCAACATTTGCTGTCCCAGGGAGTGATAGAACCAGTTCCTCTTTACCATGTTTGGAAAGGTTTTTATTCATGTTTTATGCTCAAAGACTAATTCTGGATCTTTCTTTCCTAAACCTGTTTGTTATGGTACCCAAGTTCAGAATGATGCCACTTCATAACCTGTTACCTCTTCTTCCTCATTTATGTTTCCTGGTAACACTAAAGTTAAAAGATGCTTATCATCATATTCCTATTCATCCAGACTTCAGGTGTTTCTTAAGGTTTTCTGTGTCTGGATCATATTATCCATTCTCTGCCTTACCTTTTGGGATATCCACTGCACCAAGAGTGTTCACAAAGTGTCTAGCATCAGTTATAGCTCATTGCAGGCTACTAAATTTTTCCATATTTAGACAACTTGTTTATCTTTGCAGAGTCTTTTTCAAATTCTCAGGAATTTTTCAGTTGGGTGAGAGATCTCTTACACAAGGTGGGATTCCAAGAGGGCATTCAAAAGTATTTTTTGACACCTTCACAAAGGGTTGTGTTCCTGGGATGTCAGTTAGACATCTCAGTTTAAAGATCTTTTCTTTCACAGCAAAAAATAGATCTATATCTAGATCTATTTCTAAGGTTTTCCACTCAGATTTCAGTCACCGGGAGGGGCTACCTCAAGATTTTGGTTCTCATGGCATCCATAATTCTCATAATATCCCTAGCAAAACACCACATGAAAAAGTTACAATAGTATCTGAAGTCTGTCTAATCTCAGCCCCAATATCTTTTGTCTTTTCAAATCCTGGTGCTGGGGGTTGTCAGGAGAGAAACCACTAGGTGGAGACAGCAAATTACCCTACATCCAGGTTTCTTTTTCTCCCTCCCTGCTTCAATGAAGTTAGTGACCACAGACAACTTAGAATTTGCTTGGAGATCAGTTTCAAGAGGGATAAATGTGCTAGCTATGTGGGACACCAAGGACAGATGCCAACATATAACTATAATAGATGCTTGCCCTGATCAAGGCACTCAGCTTTCTGAATCATCTGTGGTCTCCTCTCTTCAAGTTGTTCAAACAATACTACAGTAATGTGGTACATCAACAGGCAAGGGAGAACCAGGTTGCACCCACTTTGTAGAAAAGCCATGCTAGCTTGGGATATAGCTTCACAGCACAGTCTCACTTTATATACATCCTACATTCCATCAGAGTAAAACTGTATGGCAGACAGGCTGAGCAGAACAAGTGCAAACACTCACAAATGAGCACTATATTGGGGGTCTTCCAAGATTTGATCCTTCTTGGAGAGCTCCTCAAGTGGTCTTATTTGAATCCTCTCTGAACAATTAAGATTCTGCTCCAGGATTCCATGTAAGACAGCCTGGAAGACTAATGCCTTTTCCATTCATTGGACAGGAATGTTCCTATTTGCTTTTCCACCTTTTCCACTGATGCCCAGGGTACTTTTGTAGCTTCAGAAGGAATCCCCCAAGATCATCATGGTGAGTCCCTTCTGGCCTAGGTAACAGTGATTCTGTCTTCTTTTGAAAATGGCCAGGGGCAATTCCCACAAGCTTACTCACAGAACTGATCTACTCACACAAGATCAGGGGTGTTTGACTGCCTGGATGATAGGGTCTTAATTCCCTTTAGGCACCTGTTTACTGAGGATGTGTATCAGGTTCTAATGGAGGCTAGAAAGTCTGCTACTAGAAAATTGTATATCAGCAAATGGAAAAGGTTTTCTAGTTGGAAGCAATAACATAACCAGCACCCATTCAGGTCTAGTGTTTCTCTTGTTCTACAGTATTTGTGTGAGTTGTTATCTATGCCCTTTCTTACTCCTCCATCAAGGTTCATTTATCAGCTATATCAGCATGTCTGCTTATGTATCCTCCTCTTTAAATGCATTCTAATGTCAAAATGTTTTTGAAAGAGGTTTTGCATAAGAGGTCTTCAAGAAAACCAGTGGCTCCTCCTTGGGATCTTACGTTAGTGATACAGAGGTTAACACTTGCTCCATTTGAACCAGTTAATCTGGCTGACAATCTCACATTTATATAAATGAAAGCAAACCATAGTGATGCAATTTTAGTTGAAAACATTATACATTACAAACCACGTTCACACAGTTGTAGCTGCAAATCTTATATATCACTTATAATCTATCTAGTCATTACCAGTCAAACATTACATAGCTCATTCAAATCCTGACTTCTTTTAAACCTTGCTCCTCATCTGCATGTATTGTTCCTATAACTCCCATTTTTTCCTATGAAATGTATGCCTACTCTTTTCAAAAGATCCCAATTCCAGCTTTTTATCTGTTACTATATTCGCTACTTCTACCAAAGTTGGTTTAGACTTTGATTTGACTTAGCAAGGCCTTGTGTCTAGGCAATTCCAATTCTGTATCATAGCTCAAAAAATATTTACACCAATTTGCTCATTCCAGTACCTTTGACTAAGCACTCTGCAGGTAATCTTTAAAGTCTGCCAACTCATTACACTCCCAGAAAATATTCTCTCAGTTACCTCTTCTTCCCCATCACACCTCCAACACTCTCTGTCTACCTGAGGAAAACTTCTTTGGAGTCTACTTGGGGTATAAAAATACCTATGTAAGTACTTCCAAGCAAAGATACTAAATCTTCTAGACTTTGTTGCATATTTGGGAGACGTACATATAACCCCCATTATTTCTTTGTGAATTGCTTATCCAATCTCTCCTCCCAATCCTTACTGACCTATTCCGATTGACTATTATACATACCATGCAATATTTTATATGCTGTACTAATTATTCCTTTTTAATGGCAGCTTCTGTTCTAGATTCTACTAAAACCTCTACCAGTATTGGTCTTTCAGTTAGGTCCCCATTATTTCTTTCTCTTTGCCAATACTCTGATATACTTGATAGGGAAGTCAGCCTCTAACGTGCAGTCCAAATAAATTATTGGCATTTCCCATTCTTTTACCCTTCCCTCTCTAGTTATTTACTCCTAATACCTTAGTTCATTTGCCAGTTTTCTCCAATAAACTCTAGTCCCCTCTTGCCTGTTGTTTGTATCCCTAACTGCAGTCATCCCTATCGGCAGAATCTCCGTTCTCCATTCCCATTGGCTTAATTCTTAGAATACTTTATTCATCTTTATGAATATAATATTCTGAATGATTATTGTTATTTTCCTTAAAGGCCTGCATCCAAAATTCCAGTCTCTCTTCCTTTCTTGAGCTTCACCCATGTTTCATCATCCCTTTACACTTTGAGTTATAGTTTTCTGCTTGTGCTATGTATAGGAGCCTTAACTGTGTTGCTCTGAAATACCCCTTCTAATTGGGTAGTTCCAATCTGTCTTATTCTATTGGAAGAATCACCTTATTCCACTTGACTCTTGCCATCTTACCCTCACAGATAAACTCCTTCAGCTCTTGCTATCCACAACTTTTTCTCTGTTTGATACAAATATGCCTGACCTGTGTATAAGAGCAAAGGGAATAAAAACATTTTAACTGCTTGTATCTTACTATCTGTATCCATATAACAGAGTTAACATTTTCTCAGTTTTTGCATTATCTTTTGTTTAGCCTCTTCCCACATATCCTTAGCTGCCACACCGGTATCATTTTTAATCTGTACTCCTAAATACTTCATTGTATCATGTCCCCATAAACATGTATATTGCTGAACCAATCTGTAAGTGGGTATATAATTTACTGCTATTGCCTTTGCTTTAGCTTCACTAATTTTATATCCTGAAACTGCCTCAAAATGTTCCACAACACTTCTGGTTTTGTCAGGTGTAAAATAATGTCATCTGCAAATAGAGCCTGCTTTTTTTGACTACCATACCAATTATATTCTTGAATTTCTGAGTCACTTATTTTATATGCCAGTGGTTCTAAATATGCAAATAACAAAGGGAAGGAGGATACCCCTACCTTCTTCCTCTGCTCTAGCAGAAATTATCAGATAGGACCTCACCCACTTTAATTTTCACCTCTGATCCCTCATACGTCCTCCTAATCAGCCTTATAATTTTATCAGGGAATGCAAATCCTTCCATCGCCCTCCTCATAAAGTCTCAACTTACTCTGTCAAATGCTTTCTCTGCATCAAGACCCACCAACAACAGTGGTTACATTCTGCTTCCCTCTGGATTATCAGTGTTCTGTTAATGTTGTCAAAAGTTTGCCTTCCTCCACAAAACCACATTTATCCATATCTATCAATTTTGGCATCACATTTGCCATTTTTAGCAATTATACACATAAATACCTTCTAATCATGGTTTAGTACTGAAAGGGCCTGTGTGAAGTTGGATCTGATAGATCTTTACCCTCTTTAGGTATTAGAGCTACCATTCCTTTCTTCCAAGATGTTGTAATTCTCCTCCTCTTAAAATACTGTTAAAACCTTCCAGATCTTTATCAGTTTTTCCCACCTAGCTTCCAACCTTCCATGGGAATACCATCTATTCCTGAGGTCTTTCCTATAGATTGGTTATACATCACTATTTTTATCTCAGCTCCACAAGCAAACACAGGAGGGTTATGGCTGACAAAGTTTGCAGATGACTGCAAACTGGGTGCCGTAGTCGAAAACACATCTGACACAGATATCCTTCAGAAGGGTCTCACAGAAACGGATAACTGGTGCCAGAGCCATGGCCTAAAGTTAAATGCCAAGAAATGCATAGTCATACCCTTCGGGAAAAACAAGGTTACCCCTAGCTACCATATAGGTGGCAATCCCCTGATCACAGAAGAAGTTATCAGGGACCTGGGGACCCAGGTTGACAGTAGCCTTTCATTCGACACCCATATTGCTAAAGTAGTTAGGAAGACCTTCTACATTACCCACCTTATCATGAAGGGATTCACATCTAGATCAAGGGAGGTCATAGTCTCCCTATACTCATCACTCATCAGACCAATGATTGAGTACAATGCCCCATTCGGAATGTATCTGACCCGACACTTGCAGCAGCTGGAGAGGCCACAAAAGCTCCTCACCAAAAGGATAAAGGTTCTCAAAAATCTGTCTTATGCTGCCCGACTGAAAGAACTCCAGTTATATTCAGTTGCTTACCGCTTGCTCAGAGGTGACCTGTGCCTGACATACAAGGCCATGTCAAACCCAGATTTGATGAACATGCTTCACCTCAAAAAATGTACATCCCTCAGAGCCACAAGGGCAGGAGACTTAAACCTCGACACGGTTATTAATAGGACGTGCTGGAGGGATAGATTCATCACCCAAAGACTCCCTATGCTGTGGAACAAAATCCCGGTTTATGTGAGGCAGAGCACCTCGCTGGCCTTGTTCAAGAGGAATCTTGACCAATGGATGGGAGATCGCAGATACACCCCAGGGGTTACCTCAGTGTCACTGCTCGACAGAGGCACAGCAAAATAATGGGCATAGTTTCTCCAAACTAAAGGGGTGGCGTAAGCCACAAAACTATGGGCTAGGCTTGTAAATGCCGTCGGGCAGATAGCCTAGTATGAACCTATGAACCTATGAAGCTCCTCCTCATGTCCTAAATGTTAGTAATTGAGCCTCATCTTCCTCTAACCTTGGCATATTTAATTCTTTCATAAATATTTTCATTTGTACCTTTTCTTGATTTCAATATTTCTCTGCTTTATACAGACTTTCATAAAATTTCCAAAATATTTCCAGTACTTCTAAAAGTTTTGTGTCTAGAGTTATTACCAAAAACAGTTGCTTAACAGCAGTCTTTCTAAACTCATGCATATTATTGATGTAATCCCTTATTTTCTGTTTAGCATTCTACAGTTGTTCCTCTTCTTGTTCTATGAGATTCCCCCTATTTTGCAATACTTTAGCATTTGTCAGTCCGTCTAAATAATTATTGTTACTTCTTAACCATATCACCCTTTCTTTCATTTCTATCCTATTTTAAACTCCAATTTAATTTTATCCCACTCCCTACCTATATTTTCAGAATAAATGTCTACCTTCTCTAATAGCTCCTGAATAATTTCTACTACCCATTCATTAAATTCCTCTCTTTTCAACAGATAGCTGGGAAAGTGCCAGTGTCTCATTTTTGTTTCATTACCCTTTGTTTTTATTTTTGTTATTATCGGTGCATGATCTGAAACAGTTATTGGGTGCATATCAATTAAATGCACATGTTTTGTGAAATGTAAATTCTATGTAGCCTAGCCCAGTTTTTGTACTTTGGGGAATAAAATGTAAATTCACTCCAGACTGCTAGCACTGAAGTCACATATTTCATGCCAAATATTTTCATAAATGTCCTCAAAAATCTACACTCATTTGTTATATTTTCCCTTATGGACCCCCAGACACATCTTCACTGTTGCAAATCAAATTACAATCCTAACCTATAAGTAAAATTCTGTGTTGAAAGCTGATTATTTCTACCAGAATTTTATTAAGCTCCATTATAGCTGTTTTTGAGGGAATAGAAATACATACCAGTGTAAGCCTCCTCCCTTGCCAGTAGCCCTTTAGTATTACAAATCTACCATTATTATCTTTTTATATCCTCTTCTATCACTGTTGGAACTCCTCTTGCAATTACTATAAGTACTCATCTTTTCCTTTGTCCCATATATTCCTCTTAATAACCATCTTGAAAACCTTTGTTTATCAAATTCACATGTTCAGTTCTTTCAAAGTGTGTGTCCTGTAGCACAGCTATTTGCACTCTACATTTTTTAATATAGTTCACTACTCTTTCTTTTTTGTATTTATCTGAGAGACGACTGATGTTTAAAGACATTACAGAAAGCATCATTGTCTTAAAAAAGTTATTATTCCCACCTTTTATGTATAACAACTTTTTTGTTAAATGTTTATGCATGAAACACAAAAGCTGGAACTATACTGTGTGGCAGGTTGAGCTTTTATACAATTGTTTATTGTCATATCCATTTGAACCTATGTTACATCTTACAAAACGTTTTGTTTTATTGAAAGCCCTAAAAAAACAAACAAACAAGCTCACCCAATACCCCATAAAACCTATTAACTTAATAACATACAAAACTATGCACATCTTCAAATATTGAAGTTTTACCTTCCTAATAGGAACAAATGTTTCAAACTGCCAGCCATACTTACATACTTGAGATAGCCTAAAAGAAAGGTTATTCATGCTAAGACACGTTACAAACTTTGCTTTTACTAGGTGCTGCCTGGCTTTGTCTTATCTTTATAGCTCTCTCAGCTGGGAAAGCACTCAAATGCTTTCAGAAAACATTTTCTCTTTTTCAAATTGTCTCCCAGGGATATGAGAACCAGACACAAAACTACCAAGCATACATTTGTTTATTAGAAAAAGCCTTATAATATTCAATATTTTTTCATTTACTTGCTCTGTCTTAAAACTTGTTAGTAGATTAATCTAAAGGCTTTAGCCCAGTCATTCCCTTATGTAAGATTGAGAAAAAGCACTTTATTTTTTTTCTTTTGTCATGCTCTTTTACACATATTTTTCTTTTTTTTACATTGCAGTGTTTTCATTTTATAAAACTGAACAAGGAGAAAGAAAAAAACAGGAGAACCTATTTACATTAGTATCTTCATTACACTTAAAATAACTGATAAAACTTTACTTTCTAGCATGCATAGAAAATCATGCACTATTAAAGTAGTACTAGTAAGAAAAAAATGTTTTATTTACAGCTTACATTCTCCCTTATCTTCTCCCCTCCTGAATATTTTTCCAAACAATACATGAAGTAGGGCATATGCTTTAGAGTCTCCTACAAGTTTTACAAAATCCAAAAAGTCCATTATTTCCAAATTTTCTTGTTCTGTCATGTTTCACAAATATAATTATTGTTTTGTAGTCCCACATTTGTCAATTTCCAAGTTACTGGTTTTATTTGTTTTCATCTCCTGCTCCCAAATCATGTCTCTGCTCTATTTCCAATGTATTCTCAATTCTTCTAGTTGACTCTTGTGTTTTTTTTACTTCTGTCAAGCATTTTCTATTCAAACATTGGACAATTTTTCATTGGCACAGTCTCTCTGTGGCCTTTATTACCAAAAGAACAAGAAGCAGAATATCCTTCTGTTTCACAACTCACTTTTTGTTGGACAAACTTTTGTATTTCCTCCTTAGTGTGTACTTCATCAAAAAATGATTTTGTCCCTCAAGGAAAAATATTTTGAAGACAGCTGGGTACAGCAGTTTGAATCTCATGCCTGCTTCTTGCCATTCCCTGAATAGTGTTATAAATTTACTCCTCTTCTGCCAGGTGCATAATGAGTAGTCATTCTCCACAAACACTCTGCTGTCTCCCACTTTTACTACTTTGGCCTTCTGCTACAGCTTTTTCAGAATCAACTCCTTCTGCTGGTAAGATTGTATCTTTATTATTAAAGGTCTAGGTTGCTTTATCATAGCCACATTTGGAGCATACACATGATGTGCCCTTTCAATTAGCAATTCCTGTTGTGGAATACTAGTCCATTTGCTTATTGGTACTTTCATAAAATTAATACACTCCATTCCTTTCACCTTCTCAAGTACAGCATTATTTTTTGAAACATCTATTGTTGTGCAGTCTCATATTCAGCCAGCCTTTTCTTTATTTTGATCTCTGAGTTTTGCAGTTTTATCACCTTATCTGAATATTTGTTTAAAGCTTCTTCCATTTTTTTCTGGCCTTTTATTGTTTAAATTGATATACTTTATCAGTGTTTCATTTATTTTAGTCAGGTATGTGTGCAGCTGCCTTATACTTTCCTCTAGGTTACTGGAAATCACATCTGGAGCTTGCATTGCTATTTGCTGAACAGCTGCAGCACTTCCCCAGTACATGTTTTTTGTCACCTTTTGCAGCTGATTTTCCTTCAGGTCCTCTGTATTTTTTCCCAGCATCCAGACAGTGCACTTACTAGCCAGTTACTGAAATTTACTCAGAAATTTAGGTCCACTTGTTCTCTCTGCTAAGTTTTTGTTTTCACACTGGGATAGCTAGAATTAAGCTGCTACTCGATGTGCAGTCATGTTGGAAGTCTCTGAACTAATCATTCTTTTATGCCTAAATTGATATCTGAGTTTACTTTAAGCCATCTGCTGCCCCTTTTTCTTTCCTGAACTTAAAAATTATGGAGAAAGAATAATCCATACCTTAGATGTCCATAGATAACTTGGGTACTGTCTTGACAGAACCAAATCTATGAGATATTCAGATAATTTTTTCTTGTGAACTGAAGAAGAAGGGACAATCAGCATCAAAACAGCCTATTTCCAAATGGTTGTGTAAGGTTATTACCTTTTGCTATACTCACCATAAGAAAATATTTCAGGCAGGATCAATGCCTACTCCATCAGGGCCTTGGCTTCATCTATGTCTTTTTGAAAAGGGTTGGATTCTAGAAGTATTCAAGGGGTTGCAACATGGTCCTTTGTACATACATTTACAAAGCATTCCAAACTTAATTTCTTCTTTAGGTCTATATCAGGCTTTGCTATTTGATAGGCTCATTCCCTGGGAGGCTCCTGGACTCTTCCCCTTCTACCTCACAAATGTAGTAAGCTAGGATAATCTACCCATATAGCTAAGGCTACTGCAGCAGTGGTCAATATGATGAGCATAGTACATTTGTGTAGTAAACTTAGTATAACAGTAGATGCTTGAATTATCACTGCTGCAATAGTGCTCCCTCCCCCCATCTCTCATGGTTTTTTTTTTTGTGTATTGTTTATACAAGGATGTTGGCACTTATTTTTTGATAGTCCTATCATTGTCCTTTCAGACATTGGCATAAAAGTTCTGAAATGTTTGGTGCCCAGACCTGTCTTTATAGTCAGCTCAGCTCAAGCTGACTGATGGTTTGGGTACATCAAGGGTGCCCTGTGCCCTGAAGCTTTGGAAGCTGGATGACTGTTATATCCTTGCAAGATATAACCCATATAGGCTTTGCAACAGTGATTATTCAAACAGTTGCTGTTATGGTAAGTTTACTTACACAACTGTACTTTATTTTATTTTTGAGGCTGGAGAAAGTGTTTAAAGTGCTTTTTATTGTGTTTTTTCTGGAGGGGAAGTTACTTTTTTTGCTACTTTCCTGTTTCACTGATTACTGCTGCTAAGATTTCATAGGAAACAAACACAATTTTTGGCTTGACCATGGAACACACTAGTGGTCTGTTGGTCAGACCTTCATTGAACCACAAAAAGAAAAAAGATTGTTAAGTAACCTTTGCCACCATAGCAGGCTGGTAACTTGCATCAGCTGGAGGTGGGTGGGTGGGTGGGTGACTGTGCTTTAGCCAAAGCTGGTTCTTCAGATCACTCATCTTTTTCTTCAGCTCCCTCTGGTGTAGTCCATATAGCTATGTCCTTTTTAGCTATTGCCCCCTCAGTGGGCAAAGGAAAGCCACTCTTGTTGGTCAAGAGGAAAGGTGCAGGGAATGTGTCCCTGCTCAGCTGGAATGTTGTGCCCATCCCTGGCTAAGCTTTTGCTGGCAGTACTGGGTCCATTTCCCTACTTTTCCTGTTAGAGACAGAGAACTAAACAATTGTTTTCCCTTGTGTCAGTTACTCTGGACATGGGTAATTTATTGTGTTTGGCTGACGGTTTTGTGGAAGCTTTTGATCTTTCCTGTAAGGCAGTTTCTAATAAAAGAAAAACAGATTTCTCTTTCTCTTGAAGAAGTTCAAGTATTGGAATGTGTAGGGATTGTGAAGGGACAGATGTAGTTTTTCCTTCTCAGATTTCTAATTCAGATTCTGAGGATGGTATGGTATCTGATTCTCCATGTGAGGGGTTCTTTTTTGAGACTATTTCCAGAATGAACCAGTGTTTTCAGTGGGAAAATATGGTGGTTTCTTAGTCCCTAAGAAGATATCATTTGTTACAACTGACATTTCCGAACCTTCACACCACCCTCCCCCACTGCTGTCAGTAGTGGAGGATGTTTTTGTCACAATCTGTGGTTTCCAGGAAAGTCAGCCTGCAGCACCTAAAAAAGCTGATATGATTGTATAAAGTTTCTTAGTCTTTTAAGTTTTTATACAGTAGTCCCAGACATGACCCAGCAGGTATAGGTTTAGTAAATCCAGCTACTGTCAAGCCTTTTGTTAATATTAATCCTTCTTCATCTGATGATGATGATGATGGTAAAGCTTTTGTAGTGCATGGCGCACCATGATTACATCCCAAAACTGGGAAAAAAATAAACTTGTAAAGCACTACTATAGCACAAGACTGGACTAACTGCTCTTTTCATAGTGTATAAGAATTGTTACACATCCCGTAAGCTCTATTAGGTCAGATCTCACACAAAGGATGTTCCTTCACTCTCAGTTGTCCTTGAATATCTTGCCTCATATTTTCAGTCTGTCGGTCTGTAAGTAACTTGTATTAATAAATTAGAGCAATATTTAAAAACTGTGCCTGACTTTCCTCCTTTGTCTTCCGTCCATCATTCTTAAACAAATAAAATAAGTATGTGCTGTCTGTGAGACAGCACTCACTAAGTGCTTTACTGGCTTTCAAAAACAGATAAAATACTTAGCTCTCTCTGTTTTTTCTATACGTGGTAGTACGTGGAGTAGATAAAACTCCATGCACTACAAGGAGTTATGAGTGGGTCTCACCGATCCTAACCATTTATTATGTGTTCTTGACATGGATGTTTTGCTCTCGAGGTCAATTTCTTGGCATCCATGTCTCAAACACTTAATAATATAGTTACAAATGGAGACTCGATTGTAATCCTGTATGATAAGTTTGGGGTGTGGGGGGGGGGGGGGTTAGTGTATGTTTCTGCAAGATAACTATTTGAAATGTCAGGACTTGCTGGAGGGAGTCCCAAAACACGTTGACTGAATAGTCAAAAAAAAAAACATGGACTTACATATATTAAGACCGAGATGGCCATTTCTTGGAACAGTCCCCTTACCCTGAGTTATGGTAATCTTGGAGTTAGTATATATAAGTTTGGGGGGGGCTTGCCCCCCTGCAAAAATGAATTTTATAAGAGAAGAATGCTGTGCTCTTCTCCTGCAGTTTAGATTTAGTTTATTTTCAGCGTGCTGGCACTCAGCATTTGGAGTGCCAACATTTCAATAGGGAGCTCTTCCACAACTTTGATTTTTAGAAGTCTAAACTGTTAGGCTCATATGTTAAGGCTTATCCTCACTAATTGTGAAAGTATGAGGAATGTTTTGGCTTCAGGTTACCTCTTGTGAAGAAAAATGTGTATTGTGTAGTTTAGTTTCTTCTATTTTTTAAGTCACTACTCATTGTTAGAAATGTGTTTATGAATCTGTAGATACTAATTCCAGGGCTACTGCCACTGATATTGTGTAAAGAAGGTTTGCCTGGCAGCATTCTCATAATATCCCAAAACATGTCAAAAATGAAATTCTAAATACTCTTTTGCATAGCGATTTAGTTTTTGGATCCTCTACTGCAAAGGTTACCAAAAAGTGTGATAAAAAAGATAAGCTGATGATAAGCTGATTCAGGGAATCTCACAGATTTTTTAGCCCTGTTTTTCTAAATTCACCATGGGGTTCTTTCCTCCCTTGTCTAATTTTGGTAAGAAACAAAATGAACAATCTCAGCATCATGCTGATAAGCAATGGCAGGGAGACTTCAAAAAGAAAACAGGAACCCCAGGAAAACAAGAATAGTCAAATAATTTAAGGCAGAATGAGCTTATAAGGAGCCTTGACCCTCCTTCCACCTGGGCAGTCCCTTATCCCTTCCAGAAAGTCTAAATTTCTATTTCTCTCTCTCTGGTAACAGATTGTTTCAGAAACAAATGTGCTGAATGCTATCCGTCTAGGATACAAATGTCAGAGTTAGGAAATTCCTTCTTTCTGGGTGATTCATCCTCATCCACCAGACCAAGCTTTTCTGTTCCCTCTTTTCTTTCATCATAGAAGCTGTTCTCCCCATCCCCATTTAAGGAGAGGATTTTACTCGGGAATGTTTTATCACAGCCAAAGAAAATCTGATAGGTTCATAGGTTGTTAATAGGCTAATGACCACTAGGGCCCTTACAATCCTAGCCGTGCACCCCAAAACCATTTGGATTCTGAGTATCATAGGTGTCTATATGGGGGATGGATGCTAATAGGGAGGTAATAACAGATTTGTGGGGGGTGGAGTTGTTAGTTAAGATAACAGTTTTCTTATTGATGGCCTGGGTCCATAAGGGACTTGGGGGCCAGACTGGGGGTACAGTTACAATATCCCATCTGAGTGTCAAGGAGGAGAAGAGGGGGAAGGCACGCCCAAAGGCAGGTAAAGGCTAGGACCGTGGTACTGAGGTTCGGAAATTTGAATGTTGGCAGTATGACTGGTATAGGGAGAGAGCTAGCTGATATGATGGACAGAAGGAAGGTTGGTATATTGTGTGTGCAAGAGACCAGATGGAAGGTGAGCAAGGCTAGGTGTATCGGAGATGGTTTCAAATTGTTTTATCATGTTATGGATGGGAGGAGAAATGGCATAGAGGTTATCCTGAAAGAACAGTATGCTAAGAGTGTTTTTGTAGTGAAAAAAGTGTCAGATAGAGTGATGTTTAGGAAGCTGGGAATTGATGGTGTAATGATGAATGTTGTTACTGCATATGCTCCACAAGTTGAGTGTGTGATGGATGAGAAAGAAAAATTTTGGAGTGAGTTGGATGAAGTGG
This sequence comes from Protopterus annectens, assembly GCF_019279795.1. Lineage (NCBI taxonomy): Eukaryota > Metazoa > Chordata > Ceratodontiformes > Protopteridae > Protopterus > Protopterus annectens. The sequence goes on along the minus strand of NC_056739.1, from coordinate 708,890,777 downwards.
TGATGACTGTACCCAAGGGTGAGATAGTGATTGGAGCAGATTTCAATGGGCATGTTAGTGAAGGGAACAGAAGGGATGAGGAAGTGATGGGTAGGTATGGTGTTAAGCAAAGGAATGCAGAATGTCAGATGGTAGTGGATTTTGCGAAAAGGATGGACATGGCTGTGGTGAATACGTATTTTAACAAGAGGGAGGAACATAGGGTGACATACAAGAGTGGAGGGAGATGCACACAGGTGGATTATATCTTATGTAGAAGGGCCAGTCTGAAGGAGATTGGAGACTGTAAAGTGGTGGCAGGGGAAAGTGTAGATAGGCAGCATAGGATAGTGTTTTGTAGGATGACATTGGTGATCAATAAAAGGAGGAGGAGTGTGAGGGCAGCAACAAGGATCAAATGGTGGAAAATGAAAAAGGGTAATTGTGAGGTGGAGTTCAGGGAAGAGTTAAGGCAGGCACTGGGTGGCAGTGAAGAGTTACCAAATAGCTGGGTAACTACAGCAGTTAGTATGGGAGATGGCTAGAAAGGTGCCTAGTGTGACATCTGGAAAGAGGAAGGAGGACAAGGAGACCTGGTGGTGGAATGAGGAAATACAGGAGAGTATACAGAAGAAGAGGCTGGTGAAGAAGAAGTGGGATTATCAGAGAGATGAAGAAAGTAGACAAGAGTATAAGGAGATGAGGTGCATGGCAAAGAGAGAGGTGGTGAAGGCTAAGGATAAGGCGTGTGAAGAGTTGTATGAAAGGTTGGACACTAAGGAGGGAGAAAAGGACCTGTACCGATTGGCTAGACAGAGGGAATTAGCTAGGAAAGATGTGCAGCAGGTAAGGGTGATAAAGGATAATGAGGGAAACATACTCACAAGCGAGGAGAGTGTGTTGAGCAGATGGAAAGAGTACTTTGAGAGGTTGATGAATGAAGAGAATGAGAGGGAGAGAAGGTTGGATGATGTGTGGATAGTGAATCGACATGCAGTGGATTAGCAAGGAGGAAGTAAGGATAGCTATGAAGAGGATAAAGAATGGAAAGGCTGTTGGTCCAGATGACATACCTGTGGAAGCATGGAGGTATTTAGGTGAAATGGCAGTGGAGTTTTTAACTGGATTATTTAATGAAATCTTGGGAAGTGAGAGGATGCCTGAGGAATGGAGAAAAAGTGTTTTGGTACCGATTTTTAAGACTAAGGGTGATGTGCAGTGCTGTAGTAACTACAGAGGGATTAAATTGATCAGTCACAGCATGAAGTTATGGGAAAGAGTAGTGGAAGCTAGGTTAAGAAAGGAGGTGATGATTAGTGATCAGCAGTATGGTTTCATGCCAGGAAAGAGCACTACGGATGCGATGTTTGCTCTGAGAGTGTTGATGGAGTAGTACAGCGAAGGTCAGAAGGAGTTGCATTGCGTCTTTCTGGACTTAGAGAAAGCATATGACAGAGTGCCTAGAGAGGAGTTGTATTGTATGAGGAAGTCGGGAATGTCAGAGAAGTATGGAAGAGTGGTACAGGATATGTACGAGGGTAGTGTGACTGCAGTGAGGTCTGCGGTGGGAGTAACAGATGCATTTAAGGTGGAGATAGGATTACATCAAGTATCAGCTCTGAGCCCTTTCTTATTTGCAATGGTGATGGACAGGTTAACAGACAAGATCAGACAGGAGTCCCCGTGGACTATGATGTTTGCAGATGACATTGTAATCTGTAGTGAGAGTAGGGAACAGGTGGAGGAGACCCTGGAGGAGTGGAGATATGCTCTAGAGAGAAGAGGAATGAAGGTCAGCAGGACTAAGACAGAATATATGTGTGTGAATGTGAGGGAGGATAGAGGAATGGTGAGGATGCAGGGAGTAGAGGTGGCAAAGGTGGATGAGTTTAAACATTTGGGATCAACAGTTCAGAGTAATGGTGAGTGTGGAAGAGAGGTGAAGAAGAGAGTACAGGCAGGATGGAGTGGGTGGAGAAGAGTGTCAGGAGTGATTTGTAACAGACGAGTACCAGTAAGAGTGAAAGGGAAGGTCTACAAGAGGGTAGTGAGACCACCTATGTTATATGGGTTGGGGACAGTGTCATTGATAAAAAGGCAGGAGTCAGAGCTGGACGTGGCAGAGTTAAAGATGCTAAGATTTGCACTGGGTGTGACGAGAGTGGACAGGATTAGGAATAAGTATATTAGAGGTTCAGCCCAGGTTGGAAGGTTTGGAGACAAAGCCAGAGAGGCAAGATTACGTTTGTTTGGACATGTGCTGAGGAGGGATGCAGAGTATATTGGGGAAAAAATGCTAAGGATGAAGCTGCCAGGTAACAGGAAAAGAGGAAGGCCTAAGACAAGGTTTATGGATGTGGTGAGAGAGGACATGCAGGTGGTTGGTGTAACAGAGCAAGATGCAGAGGACAGGAAGAAATGGAAACAGATGATCTGCTGTGGGGACCCCTAACAGGAGCAGCCAAAAGAAGAAGTGTCAATGATTAGTTTGAAAAGATTCAGGGATGAACTCTGTTTTACATTGATGGGAAGCCTATTCCATAGTCCAAGGATCTTTTAGGATACACATCTGTCTCTCCAGCACATTCTGTTTGTTACAAATTAAGTTCAAATCCCTGGACCTAGTATTTCTGGTACTGTTTGTTTTGCACATGTAACAGATCCATCAGGGTTGGGTCTGAGGAAGTCCTGTAAGCTAGGCAAATATCTCTTGTCAGCAGCCTGTAGGAGACTGAATACAGAGGCAGAAACTTTAGGTGATCGGTGTAGGACAGGGTATTCATGCTCTGAATTGTCCTGGTAGAAACCTTTGTAGGTGTTTCAACTGTTTCAAGTGTCTGGTTAGGTGCTGATAGGTAGACTGCTATCTGCATATGTTCACAGATCCTTTACTACTGTGTTGACTCTTAGGGATGTTTTATTAATGGAATAATTAATTTGTGTTTACAGTTTCCCAAAGGGCATTATAATGTATTTTTGGCCATAGTTTCAGCACAAGTTATTTGTCTGTGTTAAGCCCTCTTACAAGATGTTGATGTCTTGGGGAATCTGTAATAGCTCCCAATTTACAGTTATCTGCAAACTTGGTGAGCCATTGGCCTTTAACTTTAGCTTTGACTTCTGAGAAGTAGATGCCAAACAGGGGTGGGCCCAGTACAAAGCTCTGAGATACTCTGCTGGGGATCTGTCTTTAGGTGGTCCCATGAGGGACAGGGTGCTAAACTTGGGGTGAACTTGTGGTTAACTATCCATTCATCCAAATTATGTTTGACTAGACTAAGAAAAGTACTTAGTTTTCTGTTTAGTGGAAGACTTCCATAGAAGTGCTATTCTCTGTGATACGTACAGATCCCTCCATCTGCTATTAATTTTGCAAAAGAGCTGGAAATCCCTTGGTAGGTGTTATGATAGCATTAGACTTGCAAATGTGTAATAGGTTTGACAGGCTAGGATCTGCTGAAGCTGTATATATGAAGCAGAGGTCACCTATTAGTATACTGTATGATACTGAGAAGGACAAGGCTTTGAGATGGTCCACATAGTTTTTAAGATTTAACACTTTTACATCTTTTAGTAAGAAGACATTGTGGTTATTCCAGTTGTGACAAGTGTTTTCACAGATACATACTGAAAGGGGCATTGTACTCAATGGGTGGCCTAATGAGTGCAGAGTACAGTGGGATGATTACATCCCTGGATCTGGATGCATGCAATACATTTAGCTTGTGCAATGAAAAAGAACTTCATTACAGTGGATATGTGCTGATCCAGGGACAGTTCATTGTCGACACAGGCTTCCAGATAGCTACAGGATCGATTTTTAGTGGTGTGTTATCAATGTGATAAGATGCAAGGGGAGTCATGTTTGCTGAATGATAATGATTATATCCTGCTTAGCATTTAGTTTTAGTCCATTGTTTTGACACCATCTATTTGTTTGGGACAGGCTGTCTTGAAGAATGTCTGTGTCCTGGGGGAGTTTATGATGGCACCAAGTTTTCAAACTTGGTCAGCCACAAAAATTTAACTTTGACCTCCTACAAGTAAATGCCAAAGAGGAATGGTCCAAGGACTGAACTTTGTGGTACATCACAAGTGACAGGTCTTTTGGAGAAAGTAGAGCTGCCCACCCTAATGTCATGTTTCTATTTATGAGCCAGTTTCCTATCTGCTGAGTTACATAGGGATTGACATTTATCTGGGAGAGTGTATCTATGACACCAGTGTGTAGGATGGTGTCAAATGCTTTTGCAAGGATTATATATACGGTGTGCACTGTTTTGCCCTTATCCATTGCTTCCATAACTTTTTCAAAGAAGTTGACTAGGTTAAGCAGGCAGGACCTGCCCTTTATTAACCCGAACTGGATCAGGTTGAGAGTCTGTAGGTTACCTATAACCTTATTAATTAATCTGGCAATTATTATTTCCATAGCCATACAGATATGATGAGTCAGGCTTATGGCTCTATAATTACCTAGGTCCATTGAAGCCCCGCCTTTTGCAAGGGAAAGTACAGTGCAGGATTCCAGATGTTTTTTTTATTAAAAAGAGCTTTTATTTATAAGATGAATCTGCATTTAGTGTAAGATCTTCCACTTATATATTTTTTATTTCTTCTCCTCCTGGAGAACCTGGAGCACATCCTCAGAAAATCGGTGTCTGAAATAGGATTGAAATTCTGTCATCCAGATTGTCTGGTAAAGGGCTAGCAAGTTGGAATAGAACAGAGAACCTCTTTTTCTGTGTGAGCATGTCCACTCTGTAGGGTAACTTGTAATAATGATCACATATAATGAAGATGGTGGAACCAATGTTGTCTGGGTCAAAAAGGAGTCACCCGCAAGATTTTCAGTCTGCCCTTTGTATCTTTAACAGAACCTTTGGGATTAGGGGTAGTGGAGAGATGTTGTAAAGACCCCCCCCCCCTGAAAAATATATGGCATCCATCCTCCAGGCCTGGGGGCAAAGGATCCTGGAGCAAAACAGTGTGAGAGCTTTCTTGTGAATGTAGGCAAATAGTTCACAATTGGGGTATTCATCAGATTGATCTATATCCAGGAAGACCTCCTTGTTTAGTGTCCATTTCTGAGGGTCTTCCAGGGACCTACTTAGTAAATCTGCCAGAACTTTGTCCAAGAATGGAATGTAAACTGCTTATTGGGGTGTATTTACTTTTATAGCTTGGTCCCACACCAGAAGAACCAGTCTGCATAGTTGGTAAGACTTTGTAACCCCTTGTTTGTTTATATACCACATGGCTGTTGTGTTGTCATTGACAGTTTTGAGAGGACCTCGCTTCCATGAGGGTGAAAAAGTCTGTAGAACCTGAATAAGTGCCCTCATTTCTTTTACACCAATGTGTTCCTTCATTTGTTTGGGTGTCCCTTGACCAAGAACAGTTAAAGAGCCTGTCCATTCCCCGCAAACTAGATCTGATGCATCTGTGTGCATTTTCTGAGTGGGAACAATTGGTCTGAATTGTAGTCCAGGATTCAGGTGTATTTGAGAGATCCACCAGTTTAACCCTCTTTTCAGTAAATGCAGTTGTGGAATCTGAGTCCAGTGGGTGATAACGGGTACAGCAGGAAGTAGTCAGGCTGATTTATCTGGAAAGGGAGGTTTTACCTGACTTGTAGTCTCTTGTAGGTTTGTCCTTAAATCTTTTTCTTGCCTTGGCATTTTCCTGCCTTTCTGTGCAGATTTTATGTCTTTACATGCAAAGGAAGTTGGCTTAGCTGGATAGTTCCTTTGACACATGGGAAATGAGGAGAGAGAAAATTGCTTGAAATCTTACATTATTTCCTTTTTCCTGTAAAGATTTGAACAGGTCCACTTCTGAAGGGCCAAACAGTAGGTTCCTCTTAAGGGGAAAGTTTAACAGCTTAACTTTGATATCCTCAGGGAGGGACTGAGAATGAAACCATGCAAACCTACTGATGACAAATACTGTAGTAGCTGCCCTGAAAGAAGCTTCCACTGCATCATAGCTGCTATATTCAATGGTATGTCTGGCCAACTGAGTAGCCTGTCCCAGCATAGAAACTGCCTTCTATTTAGTTTCAGTAACCTAAAGTTTGTCAAAGTCTTGTTCAATTCAGTAAGTAATATTTTGTCAGTTGGGTTTGATAATTCAATACTCTGAAGGCCAGAGTGGCAGATGTATATACATTCTTTCTGTATCTCTTCATGGGTCCTACTGTCTTTGTCTGAAGGTATGACATTAGCAGCAGATAACAGTTTGGAAGGCTTGATTGTGGAGACAGAAAACACAGCAGGGTCTGTGAAACGATTTTTTACATAATAATTTTAGACCCATTGGCACTTTGTAAAACTTATCAGGCCTCTTAGGGGCTGATGGTTGGGAGTCAGATGAAGAAGTGCATGCAAAAACATCAAGAAAAGCCTCGAAAAAGCCTCTAAGACTGAAGGAGAAGGAGCTAGCATAGGAGCTCCTACCTACAACAAATTGTAATATTTCGTCTGCACATCAGAAACTTGCCTTGATTCTTATTCAAATTGCAGATTCATTTTTGTGATAGTTTCCTCAAATAGATTACCTCAGTAGAATTGTTGAGCTTAATGTGTCTTCATCATCTAAAGCTATTTGACCCAGGGAATGAATCTGAGATGAATATGCTAGAGAATATTCATCAGAATCAGATTCTTCCTCCTCCTTCTCTGAAGTTGATTTGTGTTGTCTCTTCTTTTTTACTGAAATAATTTTTATTTTTCTAATAACAAATAATGAAATAATATATTCTTAACTGATAACCAGAATTAAACAAATCTACCTATATACAATATGTACAATGGCCTGAGAATAATGACAGAAAATTGAACACAGTAAAAAAAAAAAACATTCCTAAATGAATAAGCAAATAAATATAGATAACCTTCAGATTTCATTAAAGAGAGTTAAAGTACATTTTTAGAGTATCATTGATGTTGTCTCTTTTGAGGGAGGGGAGGAAGAGATGAAGCAGAAAGAAAGGAAGGAAGGAGGTTTGAGGGACAAAATGGCCTTGTATAGGCCCTTTGAATAATCATTCCATCCATTCCTTTTCTTGTGACTTCTGAGATGGAGAAACATTCTTAGTTTTTTTTGTTCCTTCTTTGTAGGAGTGATGTCTGCTTTTACAAAATGCAGTGGATTTGACCCCTGGTGCACCTCAAACAAACCTCCAGGCACCTCTTCCCTAACCAGGATGTGAGGTATGTCCTTTGGTCCCATAGAAATAATGAGCTTTGGCTTCCCTTCTGAACTGTAAAAATATGATCAGTCATATCAGATGTGTGAGAATCAGACTCCAGTCGGGTCGAGGTAACCAGAGCATGAGACGGGATTGGGTGTAAAATGGGTTCCTTCGGTACCTCAGTGGATACATCTGAGTCCGACTGGGCCGATTGATGTTTCAGGCCTGGGCCTTTTGAATTTCCTTTTTGGAGGGAGTGGAACATTTGATGTAGAGGATCCAGCATTTTGGTTTGGGCAAGGCACTTCAAGTGCTGGTTCTCTAAATAGGTATTTAACAAGAAAAGATTCATTGTAGGGTTTTCGGGATACATGACTGACAAATCTGACAATTCTTATAGTCATGTTCAACCCCAAGACAAAAGCACCAGAAGTGGTGGTCCTTATAAGGAATCTGCCTTCCAAAACCACACTTTCTTCTCTTAGCTGACATATAACAGATTTAAACACTAAAGTACAAAGAAAAAAGAAGGATTCCTCAACAGGCCACTTATCTGAATAAGTGAAGGCTGGTGGTGCAATAGACTGGGGATCTTATACTCATACATCCACCTATACACCTTTACACCCATAGGCTTAGGTCATATGCCAAATGTATGGCTGTATGGAAGGCTTTTTGGCTTTGGTACCTCAGCGAGATAACCCAATTATACAGCAGTATTGAAACAGTGATCCAGGGGAGGACATTGACTGCTGCTGTCCTCCAGTCATCTGAAATGAAGCCTGTTTTGATGCCGAGATTGAATAGCTTCTGTAGAGGATCAGGCAAGTCATACTTCTGGCTGACCATTAGGCAGCCTTGTATCTGGCCCCATACATGTAGTGTTCTTGTATGATTTGGGGGTGGGGTGTAGGTATGAGTACATGATCTGAGAATATTGGATAGGAGAGGAGGGTGACATTTGAGCTAAGTGTATGTGCTACTAGATAGGCTATGTCCACTGGGTCCAAGTACATGACATAATTTACCATTAATTATGCACAGTGCTGGGCATTATTCTAAAGGTTTGTAGGTACGATACTATTACTTATAGCTTCTTGAATTTTATTAATGTAAATACTATTTGTACTAACAAAGTGTATATAATCAGCTGCCTTCTCTACTTTATACTATGTATTACAACTGCATTTGAATGATACTACTTATACCTGCATATTTTTATATATATATTTATATATATAATCAGCTGCCTTCTCTTCTATATACTATGTATTAAAACTGCATTTGAATGATACTACTTATACCTGCATATTTTGCTATATGTTATCAACTTCTAACCTCTTTGATTAGTCTCACTAATGTAACTGCATTGTACCATGTTTACATCAATGTTGTATATATGATTTTGTTATTGTTCTCATCAGAGCTTATCTCCTTGGGCCTCTACTGAAAATGGACATGTATCCAGTTAGACTAGCCAGTCAACAAATGTAAAATAAATAAAATAAAATAAACTTTTTAACATAATTAGAGTTTTTTTTTTTGGTTATCTTTCACCTGGGTGGCATTTTTTCCTCATTATCTGGCTTTGGTTGATTTAGTCAGGGTCTGGAGTTCCTTGTTTAGTTTATCTAGAACATTTTTAGCATCTTGAAAGTCAGATTTATGTTTGCATACAATGAGTTTTTTCTTTTATTACAGAGCCTGTTTGGATTCTACTATAGGAGTTTATTTTTGAACTTGGCATATTTATCTCTGAGGGTGCAGATACATATATTTGGCATAGAATTGAGCAATGGATTACTCTGCATAAGCTGTGGGGTTATCAAGATGGAAGGTGCTTTTGCCAGGTCATCACTCAGTTTTAGTAGAGTTGCCTTTGCATAATCTTTGAAAACAGAAGTAATGGGAATATGCCAGAGGTTTCAGTCTTAGGTGAATGTGATTGATTCCTGCTTTGATTTGACCAGGGAGGAAATTACAATTGGTTGGGAGCATATTGGTAAGGACCAAATCCAGCATTTTATTGCCCTGACTAGGGAACATACTATCGGACCCAGGGAGTTTGCATTGATGAAGTGCAGAAGTCTATGGGCATGCAAGTTTGAGGATGTATAAGTCTCTCAATCTATGGGGGGTAGTTAAAGTCTCGTATGTAAATGGTGTTTGGCTTCATACATAGGAAGTCCATAGTAGTTAGGTAGGAGGTATGGGCCAAAGGGGTCCTATAGTTAGTGATGATATGAGGGATTTTGTTATTATTAAGTTGGATGTGGAAAAAATCATTATCTTGTCTAAAGAATTTAGAGATTAAGTGTTTTTTTAAGAATATGGAGACATAACTGCCTTTAGTGCAATGAAACTCTGCAATGATGAAATGCTTTCAATGGTCTTGAACCAGGTCTCTGTGATGATGCATATATCATAGTTTTCCAGGGTAAGGAGTGGAGTTTTCTTGTTAAGGCTCCTAGCATTGAGCATCAATGCCTTAATGTTATCTGGATTCTGTTTAGTTATGTTGGAAGCTTTAGAAGAGTGACACTGCCTAAAAAAAAGCACTATGGGGTGGACACGGATTTATCTAATATATGAAAGCCTTGGGGAAGAGGTGCAGGCCATCCTTGGAAAAGGCTGATATGACACCATAAGCTAAGTTAGTTTGTTCAAATCAAACTGCAGTATCATTCTTGGTGATGGGAAAATGCTGCTCAAGGCTAGGTTCATACTATCTTCAGACACATATTTCAAGAGCTCCATTATGCCTGTCTTCTTATAATCCAGGGAGGTGCATCCACTTGTACTAAGACTGTGCAATGTGTGTACTTGTGGTGCAAGAACTTGAGTGCTTGTGTGATGTGGCGAATCATAGTGACTGACAGGCCAACCCACTTAAGGAACTTGGAAGAACTAAATCGCTTCTAAACCTACGGTGCTCTACCTCTAAGAACCCCATTAGGAAGTACTTTATTACACTTTCTCTTCACTTTTGTTTTTATCATTTAAAGGAACTTGTCGTAATTTCCACCTTTTGTAAGACACCCCACTATATTCAATATATCTGATATGGTACTACCTTAAGGTACATGTAGAGTTTGTACAATTGTGCTCAGCCACATCTGTTTTCCACACTATTATTGTTTCCCTAACTCACATTGTTCTAAACGTAAGAACCTTATTTAAACAACATCTTACTAAATCTGGTCTCTGTATTGTTGTCTTTACAATAAGACCAATTTGCTGTAACTTCCACGTACGTTTAGAGAACACAATAGCAGAGCGGTATTGGGGCTGGGATACCTGTGCGAAGTCATAATTTGGCTCTTACTTACATCTTCACCACAGATTAGCGGAGTGTCTGAAAAGCCATAATGGAATACTCTAGCCAATATAGTTTAAAAGCAGACTAAGAAATAAATGAGGAGACGTACTTGCCTACATTTAAGATTGCATCTAGAGTAATAGGTGCTTATGGTAATCACTAACTGCACCTCCACTAGCTAATTTAATGTGAAACATACGAACGTGACTGATTTTTACACAAGTAGCATTTGTAAATTTCAACAAGGTTAAGAGGTATATGTGAGAATGCTAGGACTGCACCGCAACTAGCCAATATAGATAACAATAAAAGAAAACATGAACGGAGAGGCTAACTCTAAAATTGAGCTTTGCCTTAGCTAAATATCCACACCTACAGCTTCTACATTAGAATTCAGGTTTGTCCTCAATGAATTAGTGTACCATTAGACATACTGACTTTAAGTATTACTAAGTGAATTTGTTTTTATAGTACTCTACCTGAAGGGTGTTCTTAAGTCTTAAACATTGATGTAAAAGCTGCACCACCTTAAATCAGATGCCCCATATGAGTGGTCATTTAATGTAGTATTTTTAGTGCTTGAGTCTTTACTTTTCTTAATGCTCCCACATATTTACTACGTCCAAGGTCCCTGCATTAAGTTAGAGAAATCTACTTCCCTGCAATGTCCACCTAAGGTTATTGTTTCAGGTCTATGATTAAAAACATTGGGAGTGCTGTAACAAATGTAAATGTTTTGGCAGATAGCATTTATACTGGAATAATTGTATATGCTTATTTAACCATGCTATGCTTTTACAATACTTATGTTCATTAAGCACATACAGGCTTACATATATAGCTACTATCTGCATTATTTATTTATATATATGAGCTGTTAATAAAAAGTGTGAACTACATTATTAATGTAAGCTATAGTTAAGCTATAGTTATAGTTATTGCTCTATAGTGTTAGCGCTAATGATAACTTTACAGCTATCATTGTTACCTAACTGGATTACCTTGTAGCTTCCTATAGTCTTGTTCCTAGCCTAGTTAGAATAATAAGATTTGACCAGAATTTTGCTGACTTACTTTTGATAAGGACTTGCTATAATACTTATTAGAAGACTTGTAAGGAGTGATGCATCTTTCTAGACAACTTGAGAACTTGATAGCCTGAACTACATGTTTGTACACTTCTATGTAATTATATACTTGTAATATTCTGTTTAATTACAATGCCTTTGTTACTAAACTATATATCTTGTTTCTACTATTTTTTCTCTCTCTTTTCCTCCTAAAACAATCCCAGCTCTCCAATCTGAGTACACTGCTCTAGGACACAGAAACTAACAACCTGAAGAACAAGGACCCTGTCCAAACTCCCTTCAGTCTCCACAGTTGAGCAACCTATCCCTGTACTTTCTCAGTAAAGGGAGCATGAAATTATGTGTCTAAACTATCATGGCCAGTATAGCCTATAACTTATTATTAGATCTAGGTGGTTATAAAGCGTTAGCCAGGAAAAACAGCAGCTTTACTCCCTCCCCACTCTGTAACTAGTCTAATCTACTTTTTCCACCATTTAAAAACACTCAGTACCACTACTCCTTTTCTTGCATTAGGAACCTAAACTCCCTCCTTTTTTGCCCTGCTTACAGTAAATTAATTTGGGCCACCAGGTGGCAGACTTGTCCCTTCCAGGCCTTGAAGCCTTCTCCTGACCTGTACTACACCTTTGTTATATACTGTTTATCCACAAACTTGCTATTAAACTGTAGCCCATAACATCTATTTATTTTTATGGTTAGCTCTCACACACCCTCCAAATAGTTCTATTATCTACTCTTTTAACTTTATTCCAGTATTTAGGGTTACCTACCTACAGTAATCCCTGCTTCAACTGATTGTTCTTTTCAGCTCCTTACTTCTCTTGTCTCTACCTGCTCTGTTCGCCCTGTGGGCTCACTCCACTCCCCTACCCTACCCCCAAATCTCACCCACCCCTACTACTCCTAAGCTTATACATCCTCACCACATCCTCTTCCTCTCCAATCCAATCACAATAGTCATCTTGTTAACATTCTACATACACCTCTCTCTAATCACCCCTAGTATAACTCCTCCCCTTTAAAGAACACCAGTAAGCTTATTAGTCACTATGCAAACATGACCTTTCCAAATCCAACTAAGTCTCCTAATCATTGTCTTTCTCCTACTTTCTCTAACAGCAACCTGCTTGCTAACCTCATATAAACAGTCAAAATATTTACAGTTGAACTTCCCTAATGCACAAATACTATACCTCCAAGTAACTCCCCAGAACACATAAATATAACATCTTTACCTAGCTATTTATCTGCTAAATATCACAGACTGACCCATATTAAATACAACTATCTAAAAACCTAAAAAAAAAACTCTTCACCATTACTTTAACCTCCACAATCCCTTAAACAAACTATTACACCTCTTCTTACTAGATGAAGAAATTCATCCTAACCCAGGACCAGGGCAAAAAACAAGCACAGAACCACAAATTCATGTTCCTGCTACCCCAAATATCCCATCTAAATCTCTCAACTCACTCTACATAGCTCACCTCAATATTCACAGCATAAATAATAAAATTGCCCACCTCCATGCTCTCCTGGATGTTCATTCCTTTGACATACTTTGTTTAACAGAAACATGGCTAAAACCCACTATACAAGATGTTGAAATTATTCCATCTGGGTACAACATCTTGAGACAAGACCACAGAGTAAAAAAAGGAGGGGTGTTGCTATACTCTATAAAGAAGGGCTACAAATATCTATATTAGATCTTGGTTCCTCTTCTGAAAACAATGCAGAAATCATTAGCACCAAACTTCAACTTAATCCCAGCAAATACCTAAATATAACATATATCTACTTGCCCCCTGATAACAACATCACCACTCTGGAAGGTATCCTTGCTGAAATCTCCATAAAAATTCCCCAAGAGACAATAATTCTTGGAGACTTTAATATAGACTGGAAGGACTGCTCTACTGAATCACCAACCTCCCATATTAATCTTAATGGCTTCTCACAAACAATTAACTCCCCAACCAGAATTAATAAACCCAGTAACAAATAATCCATCCTAGACTGGATTCTAATAAATAATCACCAACAATAATGTAGGGACCCTCCCTGATGATGTAAGTGGCCATTCTCTCACTTACATAATCAGGCAAAGGTCAAACTCACACAACCCAACCATATATAAAACAATAAGAACCAACAGAAACTTTAACTACAATAATTTCCAAGCTGAACTAAAAGAATGTGATTCATCACCTATAAAATACCTTCCACTTGACGAAGCAACAAACCACTTTAACTCAAAATTCTTAACAATCCTTAACCACCATACACCAAAGCGTTCCATCAAAATTAAATCTAAACCCACCCCATGGCTTACAAAGAAAACCAGGCAGAAAATTCAACACAGAAATAAAGTTTGGGCACTATGGAGAACAACTAAAAACCTCATAGACCAACAACAATTCAGGCAAAAAAGAAATGAGACTAAGAAAGCTATACTCGAAGATAAAAAAACGTTTACTTCCACCTCCAACAGACCAACCAAAATAATCCACAAATGTTCTGGGCTAGCATAAACAGACAACTTCAACCAGACCAGTCTGCAACACCACCCCCTATAGGATCAAATTCTGACAATCCAAAGCAAACTGCTAATGCTTTTAATACCTTCTTCACTGAGACCATCCAAACACTTGCTAACCAACTAACAGCAGATAGCTCTGCCCTTCCAACAAATACTAACTCTCTCCCAACTCTAAACCTGCAACATGTCCCAACTTCCCTCATCTGCAACCTCTTAAGTAAACCAAAACCTACTACCCCCTCAGCTGACCAGCTACCTGCTGAATACCTGCAAAAGGCAGCCAAAGTTCATAGGTTCATATTAGGCTATCTGCCCTAGGGCATTTACAAGTCTAGCCAGAGTGTGTTTGGCTTTCGCCACCCATTTTAAATGAATTTTGCTATGCCCTTTTTCAAGGTTAGTATACTGTGCCTCTGTCTAACAGTGACACAGAAGTGATACCCGGAGTAAATCTACGATCTCCCATCCACTCATCAAGATTCCTCTTGAAGAGAGTCAATGAGGGACTCTGTCTAACCTGGACTGGGATTTTATTCCAGAGTGAAGGGAGCCTCTGGGTTATGAATCTGTCCCTCCACCATGTCCTATTTATTTCAGTGCTGAGGTTCAAGTCTCACGAGTGTGTAGCTCGATGGGATTTGGATTTTCTGAGGTGCAGCATGTCCATTAATTCCGGGTTGGACATGGCTTTATACGTCAGGCACAGATCGCCTCTGAGCAGGCCATATGCCACTGAGTAGAGCTGAAGTTTCTTTAACCGGGCAGCATATGGCATCTATTTGAGTCATTTGATCCTCTTGGTGAGGTACTTTTGGGGTCTTTCCAGTTGCTGCAGGTGTCTGATAAGGTATATCCCAAAAGGGGCATTGTACTCAATTATGGGCCTGATGAGGGATGGGTAAAGAGGCACGATGACCTCCCCTGATCTAGATGTGAATCTTTTCATGATTAGGTGGGCTATATAAAATGTTTTTCTAACCACTTTGGCCACGTGGCTGTCGAATGAGAGATTGCTATCAACTTGGGTCCCCAGGTCCCTAATTACTTCTTCCATACTTAATGGATTACCATCTATGTGGTAATTTGTGGGCACTTTGTTTTTGCTGAAGGGGATGACTATACACTTTTTGGCGTTTAGCTTGAGGCCATGGCTCTGGCACCAGTTGCCTGTTTCTATGAGGCCCTTTTGTAGGATGCTTGTGTCGGCTGGAGAGTCGATTATGGTGCCCAGTTTGCAGTCATCTGCTAACTTGGTCAGCCACAGTCCTTCCATGTTGGCCTGTACCTCCGAGAAATATATACTGAACAAGAGAGGTCCCAGGACTGAGCCTTGTGGGACGCCACTTGTAACTGGTTTGGAGTCTGACATGGCTCCAGCAATTCTAACCATGTGGGTTTTGTCCTTGAGCCAGTTTGCAACCCATCTAGTGACATAGAGGTTTATATTTAAGCTGGTGAGCTTATCTATAATGCCCGAGTGGGGTATTGTATCGAAGGCTTTTGCGAGGTCCAGGTAGTCTGTGTGGACCACTTTCCCCTTGTCAATGGCCTTGGTGACTGTTTCAAAGACATCGACCAAGTTTAAGAGGCAGGATCTGCCCTTAACAAAGCCGAACTGGGTAGGATCCAGTGTCTGTAGGTCCCCAATATCTTTATTTATGAGGTCCATGATGATCCTTTCCATAGCTTTGCAGACCAAGCTAGTCAGGCTTATGGGGCGATAGTTTCCAGGATCCGTTGAGGCACCACCTTTGTGGAGAGGGACCACTGTTGCTGTACACCACTCTTTGGGTACATATCCTGTAGTAAGGCTGAGATTGAACAGTAGTTTTATGTTTGGGTTTAGTTCTTCTTGGAGTTCATGTAGGACGCAGCCCAGGACACCGTCTGCGTCATAGCTTATCCTGTATCATTGCTGATAAATAGAACCATACAAGAAAGCACTATTCCCACAATCTGGAAAATCTCCTATATTATCCCTCTACACAAGGGTGGAAACTCCAGAGAATATTCTAACTATCGTCCCATAGCTCTACTTTCTCCATTAGCTAAAATAATGGAAAAGTGCATCCACATTAGTTTCTAGACCACCTACTCCAGAACAATTTACTGGCCAAATCTCAACATTGCTTCAGGCCTTTCCACAGTACAACAACTGCACTCTTATCCTTCACTGACAGCATCAATAAAAAACATAATAATAGTCTTCTCTCTTCAGCACTTTTCATCGACCTTTCAAAAGCATTCGACATGCTCAACCACCACTTACTTCTCAATATTCTAAAATCCTTCTCTCTGGACACAAAGACTATAAAATGGTTCCAGTCCTACCTTGATAATAGACAGCAGGCAGTGCTATGGGACAACAACCTCTCATCCCATCTCCCAGTTACCCTAGGTGTTCCTCAGGGCTCTATATTGGCCCCCCTCCTTTACTCAATATTTATCAATGACCTCAACCTAGCTATTCCTTTAACTAACTGTTTACAATACGCAGATGATTCAACAATAATCTGCTCAGCTAAATCTCAATCTGAACTACAGACTCTAACTCAGACAATGTTCAATAAAATAGAAAATTGGTTTCTACAACGCTGCCTCCTCTTGAAACCCAAAAAGCCAAACTCCTCCTCTTCACTCCTACCCGTAAATCACTCCCAGTGAACCTTTCAGTCTTATCCAATAATGGCACACTCATATCTCCCGATCCAACAACTAAACTTCTAGGGGTAACCATTGATAACAATCTGAACTTTGAAACCCATATCAACAATACCATAAAAACTGTCAACAGGAAACTAGGCTCCCTCTATAGGATAAAACCCTTTCTCTCCCAACTAGCCAGAACCACTATTGCCTATTCCCACCTTATCTCCACACTTCTTTATTCTTCTTCCATATATACTAACTTGTCAAAAAATAACCTTAACAAGCTAGCCAATGCTTACAATAGCATTATCAGATTTGCTACTGCTTCCTCCTTTAGGACCCATCACTGCCATAATATGAAACAATTAGGCTGGTTAGAGCTTCTGAATCCGATTCACTTTAAACAATTCACTATTGCACACAAAACCCTTTTCCAACCTACCAATACCCCAATACTTGCTAGTCTCATTACCCAATATAAGAACCTTTCAACTTTACGCTCATCTAATAAACTACTTGTATCAACATGTAAATCTAATAACATGGCAGGAGATGCTCTGTTCTCAAATGCAGTTGGAAAGTATTGGAACCAACTCCCCCATGAACTTACATCACTGTCTTCATTTACACTTTTTAAACACAATCTGAAACTCTATCTTAAAACCCATTGATTATGTCCCTGTACAAATCCAGACTAAGCTCATACTATATCCCAAATACCCTCTATTAAGACCTAATTCCTGCTCTGTGTCTTTTTAGATCAAGGCCTATCGTTGGCAAAAACGTATCTTATCCTAACAGAGATAATTTAAAATACCTAGTTAAATTCTTCTGCATATAATTCTAAAGCATCCTACTTAAGGCAGGCAACAAGTATTGTTTAAACTGTGAGCATTGCTGAACTGTTGAAACTTGAAGTATGTATTTGTTTAACAATTACTTTCGAGTTACTAATGAAGTCTTGTACATAAAGTCCAAAATATCTTATCTAATATTTGTAACATGTTTTTTGTATAAACTGTGAAGATTCCAGAACTGTTTAAAATTTGTAGTATTTAACTGTATAACAACTAGTACCTGTATGTTAATAGTCTAGTAATCTTTTGGAGCTTATCTCCCCAGGATTCTACTGAAAATGGACATAAATCCAGTTAAACTATCCCAGTCAACAAATGTAAAATAAAATAAATAATAAATAAATATTTGTAACCCTCCCTTTGCAAAGCCTGGTGAATCGCACATCATTGTGTGAGTCACTTATGAATAAGATATTGGATTGTTTGTAGGTTTGTCTTATGGGCTTTTGTATTGAGTCAGTGTGACAGTGTGACATAATGGGTACTGTCAGTAATGTGTGTTTATGACATTGTTGAGTACTTGTTTCTTAGATAGAATTTAGGAGGCCTTTATGGTTTAGGTAGATTAGTTTTAAGAGCCACAGTATATGTAGGTCTGTGTGTTTGGTCTGAGCTGTGTATGCTTTGTTAGTGTTGGATTGCGTGATACTGTTATTTGCTGTGGCTTTGTAGGACAGCTTTATCTCCAATAACATTGTATAACTACATCTCTCCAACATTGTATCTGCTGGTTTAAATAACAGGTAGCTGTCAATAAACATGAGACACTTGCTGCATTTCTCAGGATACCCATTTCAACCAAGCTGGCTGCAGATACAGTTGAAAAGTGCAACTGCAACTTTGCAGGTACTTATTAATGTGGACTGAAGGAGGCGTTGTGCCTATGGGCTGGGAGTTGATTTACAAGTGATGCTACTCATCTAAAACACAGTCTAAGTCTACATACAAAGAGCATTGCACAACCTAGCACAAAACAGAGCCTCTTTGCACAACTACTAAGGTATAATACAAACTAGGGGCATAGGTTTTAGAGAGAAACTTAAGGCTATACAAACCCGCGGTAGTGGTGCTGCGGTAGCATTGTCGCCTCACAGCAAGATGTTGTCAAGTTCAATTCTCAGCTAGACCGTCTTCTGTGTGGAGGCATGCATGAATGGGCGTGCCTTCGTTGAAGGTTGTGCGTCAGGGCTGGTAACTCAGCACGTAAAAATCCACTACCAAACATTAGCGGACCGGAGTTCCGCTGTGGCGACCCCTAAAGACACAACAACATGCTTGCATCTTTACAGTTCAAAACAACAAAAAAAAAACAAGCCAACAATGTCAAGGAGACGAACTAAAATACATTAATTCACAGTACAAGACTTAAAAGTCACAAAGCTTTCAGGTTTTGAAGTTGGCTTTTTTTTTGTTGTTTCGTATTTTTGTTGCCTATTGCCAACATTTGTACGAGCTACCACTTCTTTTCTTGATCTTTACAGTTCAGTCAGGCACCCCACTACGAGATGGGCAGCATTGAACTAAATTGTCTTATTTAACATTCAGAAAGTAAGCAACAAAAAGCTCAATAAAGCAATCCAACCAACAGCAACACATTTGAATTTAGCTTTGGTAGCAAGTAACACCATCAGCTAGTTTAAAAACCTTCTGCCACCAGCAGGAACCAATAAAGTATTTATAGCAAAAACTCATTAACTTAGCAGAAGCAGTATCAGTACACTTTATATGAATCAATAATATCAGAGGTCTCGTAGCCTGATGAACAGTTTAAGGAAAGATACTTCACAAAATGATATTCAATGTGCTTATTGACAACAGCGATGGAGAGAATTGTGTTATCAAATTATTCTAAGGGGTGGGCAACAGATACACTGGACTTAAAAACACAAATACAACAGGTTGGGAGAGAAAGAAAACTATTAGACAATGGCCTTGGACTGCGTTAATGCAGACACATGTCCTGAACTAGCCTGACCTGTACTCACCACATAAGAAGGAAATGCATATTCTTATTGTGATGTCCCCACTCTGAGCCTGTAATCAAGGAATCTGAATCCTCCCCACTGACACTGGAGAGAGACATTCACTTGGAACAAAAATGGATACACAACGTATTTCTAGATGCAGCTCACTGCATCAAGCACAATTTCTCTTAAAAGCACACAGGGGACACAGCCTGCTGTCTGGGTTTCTCTCTCTGTCTCTCCCCAGGTTCCCAGTAAGGCTCCCCACTGGCATAGCTGCAGAGTTAAGTCTTCAGCCAAGTGTTCAATTCAAGTCCTCCACCACTCTCTCTGTGAAACCAGTGATTTCTGTCCTATTTTCAAGTAGCTGACCCACACACTCTGAGATATGATTTGCACACACACACACACACACACACACACACACACACACACACACACACACACACACACACACACACACACACACCCTGAGAAAGGCTGGCACAGGTTTACTAGCTATGCCCCCTTCCGCCAGACTATAAGGTAGTAACTGCCACCAGTCACTCCCAAGCCAGCTACTTTAAGGATCTTACAAGGGTACCCAATTATACTGAGTAAAATTAATATTAATACGAATGGTAGTTTGACCAATGCAGTAAGGCTTTCAGGAGTGGTCACAGAGTCATCAAACAGATATGAGTACTCTCCAGCATAGGGCATAGGGTACTGAGACAACTGTCAGAATGACAGGGAGGGAGAGGAAAAATGCTGAACATACTACTGTTGTTATAAGGCCAGTTTATTTACATGATGAGAAAAAAAAAAAGAAATGGCCCTTTTTTCTGAAACAAAGTTTGGCAATGCAAATCAGCCACAGTTGTTTTGGTGAACACAGTTTAACTCAGAGACAGTACTCCCTTTCACACACACAGTTCTGGCAAGTTCAATTCAGCTTAGATGCAGTGTTCCCTTACACAGAGTGTTTAGCAAAATAGCTAGTAATAAATAAATAGACCTCAAAGCCAGGAATAAGTGTAAGTAGCTCCTCTTTATACGTCCATACAGCAGGGGTAAACTTAGATAATGACTACTTGCACAAATTAATACGCAGTAATATACGAAAGCACCTTCTCCTCTGGAGGGTAACTGTTCCTGTCCCTCACAAGATCACCTCCCTAGACTGTCTTCCTCCTGCTCCCTATAACTCCTTCAGGAGTCCTCCAAGGACCCTTTTTTGACCCAAAGGTCAATAATCTGTTGGGTAGCAGGGGTATTGGCCTTTCTAACCCTATTTGTAGTAGCCCTTCAGTAAATTCTTGCAAATTTCTAATCTAACTACCTGGTTCCAAGTTATCTCCCTTAAAGGGACTGTGCGTAGAAGCCACCATTATACCACATGATCCCCCCCAAGCATGAAACCATTGGCTTCAGCCCCAGCAGATAGGCTACATGACCAAGCCAGACCCTCTGCATTCAGAAGACTGAGGCCTGGTTAATACATGATCTTAAAACTGAAGGGCTAAAGAATTGGTACCCTCTTACCCTTTTGTTGGTCCAGGCATTAAAGGAGAGCATAGTGTGTAATGAGCAGAAAACTCCTTTGCTAACAGGTGGCATTTAAGGGTGGTGATGGCCAACTAAATTGTTAACAACACTTGTACTATAGCCAAGTGGCATTTTGTTAGCATTGTTAAGATTTCTGCTAAGGTTAGGAATATAGCAGTTGAGGCATTCCTACTCATTCACAACCTGTATCGTGACTTTGCTAGCTCCTACTTCAGAGGCATCTTTGTGTAGCTAGGAACAGTTCCTATGAAAATGGGCTCCAAAAGAAGCCTTTGTAGGTGTCTAAAGGCTTATTTCAGTTCATCTTCAATGGAGCCTTACTTTTAGTTAGGTCAGTGAGAGGAAAGAAAATAATGGCAAGATCATTCAGATTATTGATTTACTTATTTATATTCGATAGCCAGGTAGGTGGACAGGTGGGCAGCCATGGTTGTGCAGCGGTTAGTGTTGTTGCCTCACAGCAAGAGGTTCTCTGGTTTGATCCTCGGCTGAGGTGCCTTCTGTGCAGAGT
The DNA here is from genome assembly GCF_019279795.1 of Protopterus annectens. Taxonomy (NCBI): domain Eukaryota; kingdom Metazoa; phylum Chordata; order Ceratodontiformes; family Protopteridae; genus Protopterus; species Protopterus annectens. Next base: position 708,869,116 of record NC_056739.1, on the reverse strand, counting down.
CTGCATGTCCTCCCTGTGGTCACATGGGTTTCCTCTGGGTGGTCTGGTTTCCTCCCACATCACAAAGACATGCTGTAGGTGGATTGGACACTCTAAATTGGCCCTAGGTGTGAGTGTGTGTGTGTGTGTGTGTGTGTGTGTGTGTGTGTGTGTGTGTGTGTGTGTGTGTGTGTGTGTGTGTGTGTGTGTGTGTGTGTGTGTGTGTGTGTGTGTGTGTGCCTTCCATTGAAGGTTGGGCGCCGGGCTGGCAACTCAACACCGTAAAACTCTATTGCCAATCATGAGCGGACAGGTGATCCGCTGTGGCGACCCCTAACCGGGAAAAGCCGAAAGAAGAAGAAGCCAGGTAGGTGGACAGGTCAATTGACCCTTTCTACCCATTACCCGAGGTCCAAATGGAGAGATAGGTCAACAAGCAAAGAAGAGTAGTATTCCTATAACTGAATTCATCCTCAAGTCTTGGTGAGTACCTTCATGAGGTGGACCCTGTTTTTCATAAAATCTCACCAAGATGATACTGATATATAGACTGTATTTATATAGCATGTATCATGGACAGAAATAAGTCAAAAATAAAAAAAGATAGCTGGGTGCACAAGGCTCAGGATAAGAAAGTGTCCAATCTTATTAAGTGCACTCGTGCCAGGACTGGAAAAAATGACAGTGTAGAATTCTCAAAATTCAGAAACATTCCTACAATGAGGCTAGGCCAGGCCCAGGGGGAGGATGGCCCCACTGTTGTAGAAGGAAGTAGCAGTCCACAAAAATCACAAAAACTGATAGGCCAAAGAAGAGCCATAAAGATGATAGCGTGGACTATTGAGGATAAGAAAGAAATTATGTATTGTTACTATTATGTAAAAAGCCCAGAATTTCCAGACACAAGATATACAAAAAGATTAAGAGAGAAATTAGAGGAAATAAAAATACTTCCACAAGAAAACTATCAGAAACCTCACATAAAAAATTGTGTTCATTAATACAACAGATTTGTGAAAAATATATAGACCAAGAAACTTTGTTCTGTTTGGAAAAAGAAGCATCTGAGGAAGTGCGAAAATATAAACAACAAAACCTAGAGATTTTTGAAAAGTGTAAAAAAGAAATATGGACATGGGAAAGAAAGAGAGATTTGATATGGTACAATATTTATGCAAAGTCGAAAGCCAAATTAATCAATATAAAAAAGGCAGCACCAAAGATATTCAAAGAGAAATACAGGCAAAGACATCCAGATATGGAAAATTTCACAATAAAAATAATATCACAAAGAGGAAAAGTAGAAAAGAAGATTAGTAAAGTAGAAGTTAAAAAAAATAGAAGTTGACATTATGGACTGCCTGCAAAGTGAAGGATTTGGTGTAGAAGGTCTAACACAGATTACATCATAGCATGATGGAGTTAGCCCCCAAAGCAGGGAGAAAAATCAGGAAACATCTAAAGAAGAAATATGGACATGGGAAAGAAAAAGGGATTTAATATGGTGTGATATTTATGCAAAGGAGAAAGCAAAATTAATCAGTACAAAAATACCGGCACCAAAGATATTTGAAGAGAAATACAGGCAAAGGAATCCGGACATGGAAAACTTTACAATACAAAAAATAAGAAGACAAACAGGAAAAGTAGAAAAGGAGATTAGTAACAGAGAAGTTAAATAAACAGAAACGGAGGTTATGGAGTACCTGAAAAGTGAAGGATTTAGTGTAAAAAATCTAATTCAGAAAGCACCACAACAGGATAGAGCAATAGACATCCAAATAAGGATAAACAAGTGGAATGGAAAGCAACTGGTCAGTTGCCATATGAAGATATTTTGGAGCCTTCCACAGGAAACCAGTATAAATGTTCATTTGAAGCTGGACAGCAAGAGAAGGAACAGGAAACTGTGGCAAATCTGATGCAATGTTGAGGAGTGATAGGCCAGTGAGTTCTCATATGACAGAGCAATGTATGCCTCAGGATGAAATTGAAAAGAATGTGCCACAGGAAGATGCTGTAGAACTCTCTAAAGAATGCCCGCAGGAAATGGAAAACAAAGAATGTGCCCTTAGTTTAGAAGAAAATGAGCTAAGTGAAGAGTTGCTTGACTTAATAGAGATAGACATATTAAGATCAATGAAAGAAATAGACTGCAGAAGGTCAATAAAACCCAAAAAGTCAGACATTTGATAAAACAAATGAACACAGTAATTAGGACTGTCCATAGAGATCCTTGTGATATAACAGAAGCAAACAGGATATATTCCTGCGCAGCTGACTAAATTAATAACAGATAAAATTCTACCACAAGAACACAGGGTAGTATGGAAAAGGAAGGGAAGAAATCAAACACCATCATGGAAGCATCAGATAGAGAAAATTATAAAGCAATTAAGACAAACGGTGTCAGTATTAGAAGAGTATAGAAGAAGGACTAGATCAACAAAAATACTCGGAAAGATAGATGTGATAAAAGCCATGGGCAGTATTATAACATACAAGAATCTATCTTGCACTGTTGCAAATAATAAACTAAAAATCTCAGCACAGGCAGAAAAACTTAGAAGATACGCAGATAAATATAAATGAAAAGTACAAAATAAGCAATTTATTGATGACCCCAAAAAGTTCTATAGAGAATTGGGAAACAAGGCAAAAGTAATTGAAAGACTACCCAAAAAAGAAGAAATAGATACATTTTGGAGAAATATCTATGAAGCTCCTGTGGAACATAACAAATATGCTAAATGGATAGAAGAATTAAAAGAAAGAATAAGAAGTTCAAAAGTACAGGATATGAAATGAGATGAGGTAACGGATACAGAGACTGAGATAAAGTTAAGAAAAGCCTCCAATTGGAAAACCCCAGTCCCAGATGCAGTACCAAACTTCTGGCTAAAAGTATTAACATTTTTGCACGAAGATTTAGTCATGAGTAAGAACTATTTATGTGCACACCCCGAACAGACACCAACCTGGTTAACAACAGGAAAAACAATGCTCCTATTTAAGAGTGAACCTGCAAGTTATCCTAAAAATTATAGACCAATAACTTGCCTTCCAAAGACATATAAACTATACACTGGAACTGATGCCAACAGAGTTTATAGTCATTTAGAAGAAAATTCAATCATGGCAATAAAACAAAAGGGTAATAAAAGAAAGTCATATGGAATAAAGGATCATCTGTTGTTAAATAAAGTCATACTGGAGAACTGTAAAAAGGGGAAGAATCTAAGTATGGCATGGATTGACTACAAAAAAGCATTTGACAGTATCCCACATTCATGGATAATAGAGTGCTTAAAAATGTATAAGATACACCCGACACTGATCAACTACATTACAGTGACCATGGAACAGTGGCAGACCACTTTGCAGTTAAGCCAGGATAAACAACAAATTATTATTACAGGGATAAAAATTCAGAGGGGGGATATTCCAGGGTGATTTTTTTGTCACCACTGCTATTGTGCCTTGCCCTTAACCCTTTAAGCTGTCTACTTAACAGATTAGGCCATGGCTATAGTTTGGCTCCTAGAAAACAACAAAGTGTAAAGACCTTACATCTTCTCTTTGTCGATGATTTAAAATTGTATAGCTCATCAGATGAGGAACTGAAAGCACATCTGCAAGCAGTCAATTTTTTTTCAGATGCTATAAGAATGTCATTTGGTCTTGATAAATGTGCAAAACCAGCCTTTAAAGCAGGAAAACTGCAGCACCAAGAAAACATCAGTTTGGGACAAGAACGTGATATAAAATAACTTGAGCAGTAGGGAGTGTATAAATATTTGGGAATCGATGAAGGATCAACAATAGAACATGAACAAATGTGAATAAAACTTAGTACGGAATATTTTAGAAGACTTAGGTTAATCCTGAAAACAGTGTTAACATCTAGGAAGAAAATTCAAGGTATAAACCAGTTTGCTCTTCCTGTCCTACCTTAAGTTTTACAGTGATTGACTGGCTCCAAAATGTGTTGGATAGATTAGACAGAAAAACAAGAAGGATGCTTCATGCTCACCAAATGATTTATAAAAATCAGTGCATACCAAGGTTATATATTCCTCATTCTGAAGGAGGTGTGGGCCTCCTTGAAACTGATTACATGTATAGATCTGCAATTGTGGGACTGTACACATATCTGCTGACCTCACAAGACCCAAACATAGTGAAAGTTTAGAAACATGAGAATAAGTCTAAGATGACTTCCCTGCTTAGTTTAGCAGAAGCATATCGGTGTCAAGCAGGAATGGAAATCAAACCAGTAATAGATAAAAATCAGGCAGCAACTGAATGTGCCAAAAAACAAAAGAAATAATATAAGGTGAAGGATCAGATGAGAAGGTATAAATGCATAAATATAGTTTCAAGTATAGAAAACTTCTGGAAGAACCTCATGGCGATCAGGATCAAACACAGGAATGGTTAAGGAGAGGTGAATTCAAACCAAAAGATGAAAGGTTAATATTGGTGGCCCAAGATAGTTGGCTATGTACACATTGGTTTATAAAGTTCATTGGACATGTGGGAGAAACTGACAAATGTAGGGTTTGTAAAACAGAATTGGAAACAGTCGCACACTTCGTAGCTGGTTGTGACATACTAATGGCAGAAGGATTGTATGCTGAAAGGCGTAATAATGTGGAAAACTATTGCACCAGGGATTGTGCAAACATTATGGTACTGAAGTGGCTGAAAAACACTGGAAACATGAGCCACAAAGCATCCTAGAAAATGATGAAGTCTACATCACATGGAATCACCCATTACCAACAGTTCAAAAGATAGATGCGAGAAAACCAGATATAGTGGTCCATTGAAACAAGACAAAAGGAGCACTGATCATTGTCTACAGTGTCTTGCTTACAGAGAGACACAAAGTCATAAAATATCAAGGTTTGCAGACAGAAACGAGAGCAATGTGGAAGAAAGATACCCAGACAGTTCCAATAGTAGTAGGAGCAATGGGTATTATAAAAAAAGAATCTACAATCGTATTTATATATGTTACCAATACATGTAACTCTGTATGAATTGCAGAAGGAGTCATTCCTGGGCACACTGTGGGTGCTGCAAAGAGCACTGCTGGCTGACATCAAAGACTGAAACAATACTAATTTCATGAACTTTAATCGTACTTTGACTTAGGAATGGGCTCCATTCCCGTCACGGTATTAGAAACCCAAAAGATTTGGAGAAATGAAAAAAGAAGGAGCAACGTTAAAGTAACATTACAAAACAGAAAATAAAAATGAGATTTGCAGGTAAAGAAATATTTTAATATAAGTGGGTTGCTGATCATAATCTGCTTATGTGTTTGAGACATGAATGCCAAGAAATTCACCTCGAGTGATGCTCGAGAGGTGACTCTTGGAATCCATGTCGAGAACACATACTTTCAGTTTATGATCAGAGACATGATCATAATTCTTTGTAGTGCATCAGACCTTTACCTTCTCCATGTACTACTAGTTACACAAAAGAAAAAAATGCTAAGTATTTTGCCGGTTGTCGTAGCCTTAAAGCACTTAGTGACCACTGTCAGGAAGATAGTGTAACACAGTTCATTATGTTTATACTCACCTTGCCATGCCTCCCAAATGTCCAGATTTTTGCTTCATGTTTGGTCTGTTCATCATAAAATGTTTAGGACAAACCACTGAGAATTGAACTCACTAAATAATGAAAGATATTCCATAGGTTCATAGGTAAGTACTAGGCTATTGGCCCTAGGGCCTATATAAGCCTAGCCAAAAAGGCACCCTGGCTTTCGCCACCCAAGAAAATTATTTTCCTTTGCCCCTGTCGAGCAGAGTTACAGAAGTGATCCCCGGGGTGAATTTCCTATCTCCCATCCAATCAAGATTTTTCTTGAAGAGTGCTAATGAGGAGCTTTGTTTGATATCGATAGGTAGTTTGTTCCAGAGTATGGGAAGTCTCTGGGACAGGAATCTATCCCTCCAGCATGTTCTGTTTATTGTGGTGACAAGGTTTAGGTCCCTAGAGCATGTAGCTCAGATGGATTGGGATGTCTTTAAGTGGAGCATGTCCAACAGCTCTGGGTTTGACAGAGATCGGCAGAGATCGTCTCTGAGTAGGCGATATGCGATGGAGTAAAGCTGGAGTTTTTTGTGACGGTCTGCGTAGAGCATCTGTTTGAGGCCAGTAATCCTCTTTGTGAGGTATTTCTGTGGCCTTTCCAGCTGTTGTAAATGTCTTGTGTGGTACATACCAAAAGGTGTGTTGTACTCTATAATGGGTCTAATGAGTGACGAGTAGAGGGGAACAATGACCTTTTTTTTCCTGGATGAGAAACCTTTTGTGATGAGGTGTGCTACATAGAAGGATTTCCTGACTACTGTGGCAATGTGATTATCATAGTAGAGACTACTGTCTACCTGTGTCCCAAGGTCTCTTATTACACTTTCAGAGTTAGGTAGACTACCACCTATGTGGTAGTTCATGGTTACCAAAAGGGATGACAATGCACTTTTTGGCATTGGGCTTGAGGCCATGGCTTTGACACCAGATATCTGTCTCAGTGAGGCCCTTATGTAGGATGTCCACATTATTAGGAATTTTGATTATGGCTCCTAGTTCGCAGTCGTCTGTGAACTTCGTTAGCCAAAGACCTTCTGTGTTAGCCTGTATTTCAGAGAAGTAGATACCAAACAGGAGAGGACCCAGGACTGAACCCTGTGGTACTCTACTTGTCACTGGTCTGAAGTTGGATTTGGAGTCTGCTACTTTGACAGTGTGGGTTCTGTCAGTGAGCCAGTTGGCAACTCCTCTTGTGACATAGGGATTTATACCTAGTTTAGTGAGTTTATCTATAATTCCAGAGTGGGGGATGGTGTTGAAAGCCTTGGCAAGATCTAGATAGGCTGTGTGAACCACTTTAGGAGACATGATCTGCCTTTTACAAACCCAAACTGGGTGGGGTCCAGAGTCTGAAGATTACCACTGTCATTGTTTATAAGTTCCATGATGATAGCCTTGCAGACCAGGCTCATCAGGCTAATGGGGCAGTAGTTCCAGGGGTCTGTGGTGGCTACCCCTTTGTGGAGTGGTTAACTGTCACTGTGCACCATTCAGTGGGCACAAAGCCTGAGGTGAGGCTATGACTGAACATGGCACTTATGTGGGGTGCCAGTTTGTTCTGTAGTTCGTGTAGAACACAGCCTAGGATGTTGTCAGGTCCCATGGATGCTGTGTTCTTGGCTTTGGAGAGTTGTGTTTTTTACCTGTGCAGCCGTGATTGCAGGAACTTTGCATTCTTCCCGTATAGAGATGGGCCCTTTAGGGGGTGAGAGGGGGGGGGGTAAAGTTAGCACTGAACCTATCTGCCAGGATGTTGGCAATATCAGTTGGTTCTGTATATTTAGTGCCATTGTGCTGTAACTCAGAGCAGATCTGAGTGTTGCCATTGAGATTCTTGACATAGCTATAGAATGCTTTGTGGTTGTCTTTAGAATCAGTGGCGATTTTGTTTTCAAAACTAGCTTTGGAGCATTTTATGAGGGATCTCAGCTTCTTACTGAGGTGACCAGGGAGTTCCTCCAATCATGGGATTTTATTCTTTTTTTGGAACAGTTTTTTTCTTCTGTTGTAGAGTTTGTTTATGGCAGGGGACCACCAGATTGGCTTCCTTTTTTTGAAGGATAGCATCTTGGTTCTGTTAGGGATTGCATGATCCATGCACTCATGTAAGTGCTTATAAAGTGCATTTGTGTAGGATTCAGCAGTCGTACCTCTATTGTCCGCCTGCATGGGTGTCGTGAAGTTTGCCACTTCTGCCTTAAGAAGCGTGAAATTAGCTTTGGAGACATTTTTTACGGTGGTTTCCCTAATGGGGGTGGGGGCGGGATGTGGATGTCTAGGGTGATTAGCTTGTGGTCAGATCTGACCAACGAGGAATTGACATCTGGTGTGGAACACCGGTTGCCCATTTGTGTTTCACACTTCACATCCCTCAGAAAAATGCAGACAAACACAAATCCTGTTATTCTAGCTCCATTCTAAGCTTATAAGAGGAAGGGGCACCTTAATGGTATGGACAGTAGGTAGAAACAAATCTTTGTTTTATTCTGCCACTGTTGATGGTCAGTATCAGCACATTTGACTGCCCAACACAAGACCTGACCTTAACAAAGTAAGCAGGGGTGCTTAACAATTGTTAACGTTGGGTCTTGTACTATAGTAGCTCTTAACGGATTTGACTTTTTGTGATTATCGGATTATAATCGCGGCACTCCATGCAATACAAAATAGTTATTACTTATAAATGGCATTTGCACAAATGTTGTGCATACATAAATTAGTATTTGCTGCTAAGTAATAAGCATGCTTTACATGATATATCAAATTATAGCTTAATTCTTATGCAACGTCATGAAAACAAATACAAGTAGAATCTTTAAGATGGTGTACTTTCAGCTTGGTTTTGAAGGCAATTAGTGTTTGTTGATATCTTACGTCACTTAACAATTGACTCAGTATTGTAGTAGCTAGCTTATTGAATGTTTTTTTTCCTTAAACACCTTTATTAAATCATCACTTAAGACATAGGCATACATACATTAATAGAAAAGAAAGAAAGCCATGTTAACATTTTATCATTTACATAACATTATACATTAAATATATGTTGTCTTTCTTTACAGCAATTCTCATTTAGTCCAATACTGCATAAATTGCTGCATTCCCATCTTCCATTAAACCTTAGTCCTCCTCCTGCACATTATTTTCCATGTATTGTTCCTCCAAATTCCATTTAGTTATATGTAATTTGTTCCTTCTCTTTTCTAAAGATCCCATTTGCAGTAATTTTATCTCTTTTAGAATATTCAGTACTTCAAATACAGAGTTGGTTTAAATTTTGATTTCAGTTTTCTAGTAATTCTTTTTATTGACAGCAACAGAATTAAACTTAATAAGGCCTTACTATGTTTAGGCAATTCAGTTCTTGTGTCCCAGCTCAAAAGACTTGTTTCCTTAGTTACATCCATTTGCTCCCCCAATATTTCTGGCGGAGTACTCTGCAGGGAATTTTTAAAATCTGCCAAGTCATTTCACTCCCAAAACACATGCCCACAGTTATCTCTTTCTTTCCCATCAGACCTCCAACATTTGCTATCTACTGGAGGGAAAATTTCTTTGAAGTCTGCTTGGGTTATAAAATGCCCATGCACACACTTTTCAAGCAAAAATCCTAAATCCTCTGGACTTTGTTCCATACTTGGGAGCCATGCATATATCCTCCAATTGTTCCCCTTGTAAACTGCTTTTCCAGTCTCTATTCCCAATATTTTCTAACTTTATCCGAGTGATTCTTATAGTTGTCATGCAGTATTTTATATCATATACTGATTATCCCCTTTTTAACAGCAGCTTCTGTTCTAAATTTGGCTAAAAATTCTATCAGAGTAGTTATTTGACTTAGGACACCCCCTGTCCCTTTTTTCTTTTTCTATACTGTGATATCAGTCCCAGATATGGAAGGCAGTGTCTACCCTGAAGTCCAGACTTCTGCTTGGCCTCATCCCACTTTATTATCTTTTCCTCTATAGTTATTTGCTCCCAATGACTTAGCTCCTTTCTCAGGTTTCTCTAGTAAATTTTAGCCCCATCTTGCCTGTTTTCTGTTACCCTACTTTTAGTCATCCATAATGGCAAAATCTCCATTCTCCATTCTTGTGTTGGCTTAGTTCTTAGAATACTTTTTGCAACTTTATGAATATAATATTCTGTATGGTGGCTGTTATTCTCCATAGCGATCTGCATCCAAAATCCCACTTTCTCCTTATTTCTTGAATCCACTCCCACACCCAGACTGCATCACCATCATCCCTTTTCACTTTGAATTATAACCTTCTGCTTCTGGTACAGTAGAGAGAGTTTTCGGATAGGAAAAATCATAAAGTCTGAATATGTAAACGTTATATGTATTTGATTGTCCGTGTTTTTTGAGCTTGTGGCCTGCTCATGTGTGAAAAATATTCTTTATTGTCCACTGAAATCACTGAATGGTTGAAAAGCATGCAGAAAAAACAGGATTTTTGAAGTTTTTTTTTATCTGGTTCAATGTATGTTTCATTATCCGAACAGTTTGATTATCCAAACTACCTTAGGACCCAATTATTTTGGATAATTGACTCTCTACTGTATGTACATGAACTTAAATGTGTTACTCTAAAATATCCCTTCAAATCAGATAATCCTAAAGCACCATGTTCTTTTGGGAGAACAAACTTAACTCTTGCTCTCATTCCCTCCCAGATGAATTCCTTCAACTCTTTATTACTAACTGTCCACAATTTCTCTTCTGATGGATAAAAAAATGTGCCTGATTTGTACATAAAACTAAAGAGACTAACACACTTTTACTGCATGCATTTTACTATCCATGTCCATAAACAAAAGTTTCCATTTTCTCTTTTTTGTATTATCTTTTATTTAGTCTCTTCCCACATATCCTTAGCTGCTATAACAGATGTCTTTTTAATCCATACTCCTAAATACTTCATTTTATCACGTCCCCATAAATATGGGCATTGCTGAACCAAGTAATGAGTGGGTACATAATTTACAGCTATAAGCATTTGTTTTATCTTCATTAAATTTGTATACCAAAAAGACATGAAAGTGTCTCAAAATGTTCCACAACACTTGAGATGTCCTTTCCTGGATGTATCAAGTACAAAATAATATCATCTGCAAATAAAGTGGACTCTTCTGATTATCATTCCAAATGATATCATTCATATCCTTGAATTGCTGAATCCCTTATTTTCTTTGCCAATGGCTCTAAATACAAAGCAAATAAGGGGAATGTATAGTTCACTGGATTGACAATTGGCTCTGTGGCAGAATCCATACTGTTAAGGCGGTATTTATTCCAGACAGAAAAATGTCACTAGTGGTGTCCCACAAAGCTCTGCCCTGGGTACCCTCCAATGGCATATATTTCTGTGGCATAAAAGTTGATATCAAGGGACTTTGGTGAACCGGGTTTGCTTATTATTGCAAACTGAGGGCAGTTATCAAATCCTTTTCTGACACTCATATTCTCCAGGAAGGGCTGGACCTAACAAATGCTTGGTGTATTAATCATGGGCTTACCATTAATGCCAAGAAATGCAACATACTTTCCTTTGAAATCTAGCATCACAACTGTTTACAATATAGATAATAAACATCTAGGACATGGACTTTGATTATATATGCTGATAACAAACTCTCCTTTGACCACCATTTCTCTGTGGTGGTTGGAAAATCCTTTTAGCTTGTACAGTTTATCCTTCATCTCATTTTCTCAAGAGCCAACAAAGTTATAATCCCACTATATTCATCCATTATTAGACCTTTTTACTTTATTTCTGAATGTTTCAACTTAATTTAACACCATATTTCTCTGGTCATTGGTGTTCTTTGCTGTGCTTTCCAATTTTTTGTTGTTGTTCTTGGTTTATTCACTGGAGGTATTGTCATGTCATTTCTGGGTTCATCCACAGATTGGGAAGGCAACCATTTGGAGTCCATTCACTTAGGATCATTACTAGGAGATTTAACAAGACTGGTCCTACTACTTTGTCAAACAGTGGCCTCACAAATCCAAACAGGACAAAATAATGTTGTTGGTACTACACAATCCACCAGCAAGTTTTTCTATCCAAGGCAACAACAGTGGATGGCCCCCTTCACAGGGAACAATATCAGTTGCTCCTTCCCCAACTGCAGGCCAGACAGAGGAGTTAAATATTACTGCCTCACAACTGTCTGAGCTTCATTCCACACTGGTTCCTCAAACTACAAGACTTAATGGAAACCCTGCAAGAAAAAAACTAGCTTTAAATATTTGGATGAATGAAAAAAAATAACATTTTCTGGAGATGTTCCAGCTACAGGTGACACCTCTATGGACAAAGGGGTATCTACTGAAAAGTTTATTTAATTACTTATCACTACAGATAGATAATCCTTTTTTTAAAGACTGTATCAGTAACAGAAGGGTTCCCAGGAGGTTAGGGCTACAGAAATAACCACGTAATATTACTGAAGGCCCTGAATTTCACTCAGAGCTTACTGTTTTGTTTGACTTAATAAGAGCTGTCATGAAACAATGAAAGACAACTTGAACTTTATGTTGAGAAATTAACAAGCTCGATAAATCTACCACTAATGACTTACTCTTTTTTAATAATACAAATAAATACAAAAAAATATTATGATGTATTTTCTAATGTTGACTACAAGTGTGAACAGATTAAAAAAGAAAGGTAAAACAGAGAGAGACCAGAACTAAGTAGGTTTATCCACTTCCATTCAAAAGTAAAACTAAGAACAACATGAACAATGGAATTTGTGATTCAAACATAACAAATCCTACTGATAAACATTCTCAACCATTTTGAACCGACAATAATGAGTATTTTGACCCTCATGTTGTCAGTTTAGACCTACCACTAGTAAGATGATCAGAACGACTTGTGAACCATCAGAATTAAATAACAGGGGAGAGAAGGGGATGACAGCAGGCCAACTGGGGACAAAGGTGACAGACAACACAAAAAGGACAAGTCAGAGACAGGGAGAAGTAAACCCTACTGCCATTGCACCCAGTGGTAATATCTTTTTAAACACCTTTATTAAAATATTACTTAGGACATAGGCAAACTTACATTAGCAGAAAAGAAAACAAGGCATTTAACATTTTCCCATTTAAATACAATATACATCACATGTATTTTCTTTGCTACTACCATCATCAGTCCACCATTACAAAAATTGCTTAATTTCTGCCTTCCCTTAAACATCCCTCCTCCTGAAAATTATTATGCATGCATTGTTCCCACAATTTCCATTTACATGTGTAAATTTGGATTTCTTTAAGTGTAGCATGTCCAACAGCTCTGGGTTTGACATGGCCTTGTATGTTAAGCAGAGATTGCCTCTGAGTAGATGATCTGGGACAGAGTATAGCTGGAGTTTTTTAAGGTGGTCAGCGTAGGGCATCTGCTTTAGCCCTGTGATTCTTTTAGTGAGGTATTTCTGCGGCCTTTCCAGTTGTTGCAGCTGTCTTGAGAGGTACAAACCAAATGAGGCATTGTATTCTATAATGGGTCTAATGAGGGATGATTACAATGGGACAATGACCTCCATTTTTCTGGATGAAAGCCCTTAGTGATGAGCTGTGCCACATAGAAGGATTTCCTGACTGTTGTGGCGATGTGGTTATCGAAGGTGAGACCACTGTCCACCTGTATCCCTAAGTCTCTTATCACACTTTCGGTGTTTAGTGGACTGCCACCTATGTGGTAATTCATGGGTACATGTTTTTTCCCAAAGAGGATAATTATATATTTCTTGGCATTGAGCTTGAGCCCATGGCTCTGGCACCAAGCATCTGTTTCTGTAAGGCCCTTTTGTGGAGTATCCACATCATTTGGGGATTCAATAATGGCTCCCAGTTTGCAGTCATCTGCAAACTTTGTTAGCCAGAGTCCCTTAGTGTTGGTCTGTACTTCAGAGAAGTAGATGCCAAACAAGAGCGGTCCCAGGACTGAACCCTGAGGTACTCCACTTATCACTTGTCTGGAGCTGGATTTGGAGTTGGCTACTTTTACAGTGTAGGTTCTGTCAGTAAGCCAGTTGGCAACCCATCGAGTGATATAGGGATTAATGCCCATTGTAGTAAGTCTATCTATGATTCCAGAGTGGGGGATGATGTCAAAGGCCTTGGTGAGGTCCAGATAGGATTGTGTGGACCACCTTAACCTTGTCCATGGCTCTGGAGACTGATTCGAAGAAGTCAATCAGGTTCAGGAGACAAGATTGTCCCTTCACGAACCCAAACTAAGTGGGGTCCAGTATTTGAAGGTTGCCAATGTCTTTGTTTATAAGTTCCATGATAATACATTCCATGGCCTTGCAGATCAGGCTCGTCAGACTGATGGGGTGGTAGTTCCCGGGATCCAAGGTGGATCCCCCCTTGTGAAGTGGGATAACTGTAGCTGTGCGCCACTCAGTGGGCACGAAGCCTGAGGTGATGCTGTGATTAAACATGACACTTAGGTGAGGTGCCAGTTCATTTTGTAGTTCATGTAATACACAGCACGGGATGTCATCTGGACCCATGGATGCTATATTCTTAGCCTTGGAGAGTGCGTTTTTTACCTGTGTGGCCTTTATTACTGGAATTTGGCAATCTTCCGGTATTGAGATGGGCCGTTTAGGGGGTGAGAGGGGGGTGAAGTTGGCACTGAATTGATCTGCCAGGATATTGGCAATATCCTTGGGATCAGTATATTTAATGCCATTCTGTTGTAGCTCAGAGCAGATCTGAGCATTGCTATTAAGATTCTTGACATAGTTATAGAATGCCTTGTGGTTGTCTTTGGAATCTTTGGCAATTTTATTTTCAGAACTAGCTTTGGAGGATTTTATGAGGGATCTCAGCTTCTTACTGAGGCTGGTAAGGGAGTTTTTTGCATCCTGGGATTTTCCTCTTTTCCTTTTGTTGTAAAGTTTGTTTATGGCAGGGGACCAACAGATTGGCTTCCTTTTTTTGCAGGAGAGCATCTTGGTTCTATTTGGGATGGCACGATTCATGCATGAGTGGATGTGCTCATACAGTGCCTTAGTGTATGATTCAGCAGTCGAACTTTCAGTTTCTATCTGCATGGGTGTCATGAAGTTTGTCACTTCTGACTTGAGTAGCATGAAGTTGGCTTTGGAAAAGTTTTTTTATGGAGGTTTCCTTACTGGGGGTGGGGGTGGGATATGGATGTTAAGGGAGATTAGCTTATAGTCAAACCTGACCAACGAGGGGGTGACCATAGGTGTGGAGCATCAATTTCCCATGTTGGTAATGACCAGGTCTAGGATATTGGAGCCCCTGGTGGGACTATGGATTAGTTGATCCAGGGCATTGGAATTTATGAATTCCAAGAACCGTAGGGCAAAGGTGTTGGTACAGGAGTAGTTTTCCCAGTTAATGGCAGGGTAGTTGAAATCACCCAGTATTAGGGTGTTTGGTTGTATCTTAATATTTTCCAGTATGTTTAGAAAGGTGTAGTGAGAATCTTGGGGCATGGTGGGGGATCTGTAGCAAGCTACAATTTGGATTGCAGTCTTAGCTAGTTTTAGTTGCACCTGGAAAATTTCAGATGCATTGTGTTGGGCAACTAGCCTGGTGGTGTGAATATCCTTGGTGAAGATGGACGCTCCTCTACCTTTAGTGTTTCGGTCCTGGTTTGGTGGCCGAAAAGTGTGGTAAGAGTTGTAGCCTAGTATGCAGGGGTGCTCTCTGGAGCCTTGAACCAGATCTCAGTTACTGCACAGATATCGATGTTCTCCATTTTTAGGAGTGCCTCAAGAGAGTGCATTTTGAGGTTTAGACTTCTAGCATTGAGTAGCATTACCTTCAGAATATAAGTATATTCCATGCTGTTCCATTACTTCAGACCTTCAAATTAAACATCTCCAAGCATAGAAATCCTGCGTTTATATCGCATTATCGAAAGATGAAAATAGCGAACGCTATTTCATCGAGCCTAAAATATCAAAACCACATATCGAACATTCAGAACAGTGAATTTTTTCCTTGGGAAACAATTTGCTATTCCAAAACACATACACACAACACAAGCACACCTAAAAAACATCAATACACACACATACACTTATAATCCTACACCTAACGCTACACTAAACTATACATACACTATCTATCCACCTACCTTAACCCAAACCCTAACCCTAAGGTCCGTCACTATCGCACACTCACCTAACCCGCGCCCTAACCCTAACTCACTTAACCCGCCCCTAAACCTAATTCATCTAACCCGCACCCTAACCCTAACTCACCTAACCCACGCCCTAACCCTAACTCACCTAATCCGCGCCCTAATCCTAAAAACTACACAATCGCACACTTACTTGAACCTGACACGTAAATCTCCACCACAGCGCTGAAAATAGTGAAGCCACAGAACTGGCCAACTGAATTCTTTCCCTAGGAAAGAATTCTGTGTTCTGCAGCTTCACTATTTTTAGCGTTCAATTAAAATGGGTTGATATTAGAACATTCAACGTTTTAAAACTTCGATGTTTTGATATAGATCCGAAATCCCAGCTCTCTAAGCTGAAAGGCAATACACTTCCTAGAAAAGGAAAAATGTCTAAATGCATTCTCTTTGTAGAAGTTATGCAATAATTTTCCTACTGTATGACATTCTGGAATGAGCTGTTACACCAGACCGAAGCACCGTGACTATTGTTTTTCACTGAAATTTTGCATTGTTTGAAATCTGGTGTTATTGTTACTTACCAAAGTGAGACATGGTGAAAGGTAAGACAAAGACTTTGGGTTATACATGCAGTATGGATATTTTCTAGGGAGCTTATCTTTTAGTGTTTAGAGACAACTTCTGAAAGGTCGGTACTGTTGTGCTTTTCACTAAATATTCTTAGGGGCCTGGGTGATAGCATTAATACCAGATGTACTGATGACCCATTATGCACAACTGAACATTTGTGTACTCTGCATGTGGGATATGGCTTTATCAACATGTGAAATTATCACCATTGCATGTGTGGTCTAAGTGTTGTGCTAGAAGATGTACCACAAAGCAAACTACTCATTTGAGGGATAATGGCTGGTACTTTTAGTGTAAAACTGTAATATGATGTCATGAGGTTTCGATATTGCATGTGTGGCTGAAGAATTGTGCATTACATTCATACAGCTGTAAATAGTAATTGTCGATATTCTCACAAAAATAAGGACTGTGTTTGCAAAAAGTAGTAGTGTGTAATATGCCAGTCAGAATCAGATACCATTCTGTATTAGCAATATAAAGTGTATTATATGCTACCATCTGTAGTTATAAGTTTACAAGCTGTTTTTCCAGTTCTGACCACATACTTACAGTCTAATCCCTTCTACTACATACTCACATTTGGACACAGATGTAATTAAACCACATATCACTCAAAAACAATGCAATACAGTTTAACCTAACCCCTTTCAGCTTGCTTCCTATACATGTCTTTAGGTTAGAGATGTGACATTATACAGCCAGTTGTAGCATGCTGCAGTTGATGTATCACTTAGCTGCATGCCTACATGTCTTGAACCAAGCACAGGGCATGTCTGTGCTGAGGTATGTAATTACAGTAGGAAATATAACACAGGCTCATTTTCATGCAGGCACATTATCAAAAACTCACACATGGACACACTCACATGCACACGCATGCACAGGCACGCACGTGCACACACACACACTTAACTAGACAGTTATATATTTCATGCATATGTGTGTGTGTGTGTTTCCGTGTTTTTTTGGATTTCTGCTTATATTATGCGGTATATATATGTTATCTCACAGATAGCAACAACATGATTGAGATGTATGAAATGTACAAGCATCCTCCCCAATAGTTAAGGTAACCATTTTAACCCATTGGCTTCATATATTCCATTTATCTGAATTGTTTTGTTTGTTTATAACTTAGGTTATGGAAATTATGATTTTTTTCATATTTTGGTAAATAACTTTGCAAGTGAGCATCTCACTGTGCTAAGTAATTCCTCATTTTGAAGACAGTATTCATAGTTCCAACATGGTAAAAGAAATGTGTCTGTGTGTTGTACACATGTACAGATATCAAAGTTTGTTTAGGACTTAGGTTATGGAAATTATGAGTTTTTTCATATTTTGGTAAATAACGTTGCAAGGGAACATGTCGGTGTGCCAAGTTATATCTCATTTTGAAAACAGTGGTACTCCTTACAACATGGTAAAAGAACTGTGTCTGTGTACTGTACACATGTACAGATATCACAGTTTGTTTAGTCTTGTAGGATTATGAAAATTATACATTTCTAATACTTCTCATTATTGTGCCCATATATTTGCAAGGGAGCATGGTGATGACACAAATGATGCATCATTTTGAAGTGTATATAATTGTAACAAGAACAGGGACAATAGCAAAGCAGGCGTCGGTGGTGCAGCGGTTAGCATTGTTGCCTCACAAGAGGTTCTCCAGTTCAATTCTCGGCTGGAGCGCCTTTGTGTGGAGTCTGCATGTCCTTCCTGTGGTCAAGTGATGTTTAAAGACATGCAGGTTGGTGCGTGCATGAATGGGTGTGCCTTCTTTGAAGGTTGGGTGTCGGACTGGCACCTCGGCACTGTAAAAGTCCACTGCCAATCAATAACAGACTGGAGTTCCACTCTGGCGACCCCTAACCGGGAAAAGCCAAAAGACAAGACTGTGAAATTAAAAACGATCAAATATTTTTAAGATAAACAGTACTGAAGGCACATGGACCATCACTGAATACAAGTGGAACAGCGGTCATGGTAGCAAATGGGGGAAATGTATAAGAAGTTGAAAATTGAGATAGAAGTAAAAATTTGTGTTACTGTAACCAGAAGGATGGTTAGGTGAGAACATGAATTACTACTTTTTGGATTAATTCGTAGAAGGATCAGCCAGATAAGTTTGACATTTTGGCTTGGCTTATGGCATTTCTGATTATACTCCGTAGTTGCCTGAGTGAGATAAAGGTTATTACTTGCTGACTACTACCAGCATGGAGCTACCTTATATTTTGGGAATTTTTCTTGGCTTTGTCAGTCATGTGCGGAATTTAGGTGGGAGGAAAGGCTCAGTAATATCTGTGTTATACTATTTTACTGAATTACTCAGGTCTTCCCCTTACTGATGATAATGAGTCTGTGTAACATAACAGCTGCACAAGGTAATATAATGAATGCCTACTCAACAGGTTATGTGCAGCAATTATCACCTGTGTCTGAGCATGCATAACATTGCAGTAATGAAAGGCAGGTCATTATCACATTAGCAATAAGTGCAGTTACAATATAGCACTGAGTCATTATTACTTTTCAGGTAAAACTCTCAGCAGCTGTCATTGTTATTCACATAAGTAGATGTCATTATCACATTGATGAATATACAAGCCAGATTGTGTTTTTTCTCTGCTTGGAGTCATTGCAAACCACCCCCTTCATTCTTTATCAACTACCTACCCTCCGAAACCCCTGATTTTTTATTCCTGTATGCATGTATGTATGTATGTATGTGTATATATATATATATATATATATATATATATATATATATATATATATATATATATACATATATATGTTGTGTCTTTCAACTTTTCCCAGTTAGGGGTCGCCACAGTGGAACTCCGGTCCGCTAATGATTAGCAGTAGATTTTTACGTGCCAAGTTGCCGGCCCTGACGCACAGCCTTCAATGAAGGTACGCCCATTCACGCATGTCTCCACACAGAAGACGCTCAAGCTGAGAATTGAACAGGACAACATCCTAACTGTGAGGCGACAATGCTACCGCAGCATCACCACCGCAGTGTGTGTGTGTGTGTATATATATATATATATATATATATATATATATATATATATATATATAAATTCAGACTTCTTTTAGGCGTAGTAATTAATACTGAGCTAGTAGAAAGGAAATAAAAACTCAGACACTGAATAGATTATTAAGCTTTTGCTCTTATTCAGGTGGAAGAGCTTCATCAGAATAACCTATAGTCAACAATACTTACATTATATGTAACTAGAGTCACATGTAAACAAAAAAACAATGAACTTCTTATAACTTATTAGTACAGTAACCAATAGTACAACCAGACAATATTTAAACTATGCCAATCATCTTAACACAATAACCATGAACATACATATGAATGACAGGGGCATGAATATTAAATAAACACTCCCTTGTGTTAGCTTATCATTGAACAAATATACAGTGTGCGCACTAAATATGCATGTAGGAGACATGAATATTCATACAACTGTACAAATGGTGACTTACAAGTGTGTCAAAGGTCAAGGATAGATGCAAATGCATTTTGTAGAAAGAGAACCTGAATAAGAGCGAAAGCTTAATCATCTATTCAGTGTCTGAGTTTTTATTTCCTTTCTACTAGCTCAGTATTAATTACTACGCCTAAAAGAAGTCTGAATTTATATAATTAAGATTCTTCTAGTGCACTGTGTTTATTTTATATATATATATATATATATATATATATATATATATATATGTGTGCATATATGCTTCATCTCTTTCCACTTTGAATTATAACTGTCTTCTGCTTGTATTAAGTATAATAGCCTTAATTGTGTAGTTTTAAAATAGCCCTTTAAATCAGGTAAGCCTAAACCATCTTGTTCTATTGTAAGGATCAACTTATCCCACTTAACTCTTGCCCTCTTTCCCTCTCAGATAATTTCCTTCAATTCTTTATTAATTATTTTCCACAACTTCTGAAGCTAACATATGTTTGATCTATATACAAGACTAAAGGCGCTAAAAACATTTTCAGTACTTGTATCTTACTATTCATATTCATAAATATGAGTTTCCAATTTCTCAGTTTTTGTATTATCTTTTGTTTATCTTCTTCCCACATATCGTTAGCTGCCATAAAATAAGCCTTTTTAATCCATACGCCTAAATACTTCATCTTGTCATGTCTCCATATAGATATTGCTGAACCAGTTTGTGTGTGGTACATTATTTATGGCCATAACCTTTGTTTTATCTTCATTAATTTTATATCCCGAAAGACATGAAACTGTTTCAAAATGTTCCACAACCCTGAGATGTCCTTTTCTAAATTTATCAGGTACATAAATATCATCTGCAAATAAAACTCACTTTTTTTGGATACTATACCAATTAAATGCTTGTATTTCTGATTGTGGTTTAAAATTGAAATGGGTCTACGTGAAGTTGAATCTGAAGGGTCTTTGCCATCTTTAGGTAACATAGCCGCCATAGCTTTCTTCCAAGATGTTGGTGCTTTCCCTTCTTTTAAAATACTGTTAAATAAAATCTTCCTGATCTTTATCACTGTCTTCCCTCCTAATTTCCAAACTTTGATAGGAATACCATCTGTTCCTTGAGACTTTCCTGAAAATTGATCATACATCAGAATTTTTAATTCACCACCACTCATCTTAACTGTTAGTTGTTGAGCCTCATCTGCCTCTAACCTTGGTATAATTCACTCATCCATATTTCCATTTGTACTCATAGGTTCATAGGACGATACTAGGCTATTGGCCCGGAGGCCCTTATAAGCCTAGCCAAGAACATTTCTCTGCTTATACAAATTTCCACACAATTTCTGGAATATCTCTAAAATTTTTACAGAATCTCTGGTTATTTTTCTTGTTACAGGTTCCCTAAGTTTGGCGACAACCCTTTCAATATTATGTTGCCTAAGTCATTGTGATAAAAAATGTGCTCTGAAGCTGTTATTAAAAAATAGTTGCTTAACTGCAATCTTTCTAAACTCATGCATATTATTCAGATAGTCCCTTATTTTTCTCTCTAGCTTTCTGCATTTGCTCCTTTATTTTATTCTGTGAGATTCTCCTTATTCTGCAATACGTTAACCTCTGTCAGCCCCTGTAAGGGGTTCCTATTAATTCTTAACTATATTACTTTCTCTTTTATTTTAACCCTATTTTTAGACTCTATTTTCATTTTAACCCAGTCACTAGCTATTATTTCTGAAGATATTTCTATATTCCCTAATAACTCTTGAATAATTTCCATTACCCATTCCTTAAATTCCTCTCTGTTTAACAGGTAGATGGGTAAGCACCAGTGTCTTATTTTAAGTTCATTACCCTGCATTTTTATCTTAGTTTTTAATGGTGCATGATGAGAAATAGTTATTGAATGTGTGTCGAAGTATTCAAGTAAATGCACATGTTCCTGTGAAATATAATTCCTATCAAGTCTAGCCCAGTTATTATACTGAGTTCCTACTGCTGAAGTCATATCTTCCATACCAAATACTTTCATAAATTTCTTCAAATATCTAACCTCTTTTGTTATATTGTCCATTCTAGATCCCCCAGTCCATCCTCATTACTGCAAATAAAATTCCTTTCCTCACCTATACATAATATTCCCTGCTGAAAGCTGATCATTTCTCCCAAAATTTTCTTAAGCTTCATAATAACAGTTTTTGGTGGAACATAAATACATGCCATTGTAATTCCTTGCCAGTAGTGCCTAACTACCACAAATCTACCAGTTTTGTCTTTTTTTCCTCTACTAGCACTATTAGAGCCCTTCTAGCAATTAGTATAATTACGCCCCTTTTCCTCTGTACCTGATATTCTGCTAAATATCCATTCTGAAACACTCTCTTTGTCAGATTCACTAATTTCTTTCCAAATGTGTCTCCTGCAGCACTACTGTTTGAAGTCTGCATTTCTTAATGTAATTCAGTACTCTTTCCTTTTTATCTATACCTGTAAGGTCATTTACTTTCCAGGATAATATGGACAGCATAGCCATTATGATAAAAAGTTATGTTTCCACCTATTATACATGACAGTTTTTTTTGAATGTGTATTTACAGCTTTTGTGTTACATGCATATATTAATGTCTGGCAGGTTGATCTTTTGCACAGTTGTTTCTTCTCATCTCCATTTGAACCTATGTCACATTTTCAATAATTTTTGTTTTAATGAAAACCCTCGAACAAAAAACTAAATGTAAAACACCCCCATCCCTTATTAACTTGGAACAAACACACACAACTATGTATATCTTCAAAACATAAAGTTTAACCCTTCAGAAGGGAACAATTACCCCAAATTGATCTCTGTACCTACAGGCATTATCTAACCTAAAATTAAGGTTACCCATGCTAAAGAACATGCTACTGCCTGTCTTCCCACTTACTTTGATTGCTCTCTGTTCTTTTTTTATCTCTCTTCTCCTCCCACATATGAAAAACAGCTTGTATGCTTTCAGAAAACAGCGGACATTGGTAATATTGAAATTTAAAATGATGTCACTTTGCATAGATATGACAAGTATAATATTTTTAACTATAGTAATTTTGTCATAGAGCAAACTGTTTTCAATTGTTTAAGAAAGGATTTTGGTTTGTGCCCTTCTCAGTCATTACTCCAGCAGATGTACTCATTGACTTAACAGCCCCGGTCTTGTATACAGCATCCAGAGTAAGAAACACTTCTGAATTGAGCAAGAAGAGCCAATGTACAAAAAATCATGCATGCAAGACATCAAGGATTTCCTAAAATGGAAACTATATGGGTATAAAGCTATGACACTAGAAACTAACTTATTACACAAATTAGTTAACAACCAATCCATTAGACTTATTAAGCCCGAAAAGGGCAGAGGTCAAGTAATAATTGACAAGCAATACTATTCATCTGGTTTGTGTAATATTCTGGTTGACTCAGACATATCCATGTAAGTTTCCAGGAAAGTGATTAACATTGTATACAGAAAAAAATTTTCCTTTTTCACCTAGAACTTCATTCACAAAAGATTATTAAGAAAGAACAATATGAATTTTTATCTGTCGACAAACCTGCAGTCTCCTCAATATTTGGTAAACCAAAACATGCAAGCTTAATGCAGACCCTCCCGAGGCCCACTGTGACATCTGATTGTTCAAAAACATATCCCCCTGGCTGTATTTATTGAGAAAGTTGAAATCCTTCATCAGAAAATATACCTATTTTGTTAAGAAATTCTTGGGATTTCTTAAGACGTATTGACCAAAAATGGTACAGGGAGGACCTGATTTTTGTCACTGTAGATATTGTTGACTTATTTTCAGCCATACCACACCATGAAGGTCTGGAATTATTTGAAAAGTCCTTAATGCACTGTAACTCCCTATCCAACATGGATATCAGGCTGATACATGACTTGTTGGACAACAGCTACCTGTTCTTTGAAGGAAAATTCTACAGACAAATTCAGGAGTGGCATGTGTCCACATTTCTGCTAACATTTTTTGTGGATTTGGGAGAAGGACCACATTTTTAACTCTCCATTTTCTGATTGTTGGCTTAGTTATTCCAGATTCTTGGATGACATATGCATACTGTGGTCTGACACAATTGCCAAGTTAAATGAATTTTTAAAATACATCCAATCTCTTTCACCCTTTCTGTCATTCACACGTTTCTCATGATGAAGTTAACTTCTTAGATGTATCATTAGAAATAAACAGTACGAAAAGAAAATTTTGTTCAGTTCTGTACTGTAAGCCAATGTTATCCAACTTGCATCTTCCTTATAACAGTAACCACCCACACTTCCATAAAAGAAGATGCGTGAAGGGCTAGTATGTTTGACTGGTTACCTTACAAACCTTTTAGAAACCATCCAAGATGAAGTAAATGCTTTGAGCTCAAGATATATATATATATATATATATATATATATATATATATATATATATATATATATATATATATATCAGTTTTGGGACAAGGGAAGAAATGTGCTGTTCCTAAGAAAACCATGGATGCGAACTATGGGAAGGCAATGTCATTAAAATACAGCAGTGAATCTGAAGGGATAAAAAACATTTTGAACAAAAACTGGAACATATTTTCCCACTTTCCAGAAGTGGAGGACATTTGGTTAATTAGCCACTTATTACACACAAAAGAGGCAAAAACTTTGAAGAGAGGTTTAAAATGGGTGAAAATTATCACCATGACTATCAAAATGCAGGGAACATAGAAGTGTGGGTTTTATCACCAGTGCAAGTATATTTTGCAAGGCAGCAAAATTACGATTGCTGCCTGTAACAAAACCAGCATATCTAGAACTTCCAAGATGGCTGCACATTGAGCAACAGCTTAATTCTAGCTTTCCCAGTGTGAAAACAGAAACTCAGCAGAGAAGGCCAGTGGACCTTTTTGATTCTGGGTAAATTTCAGTAACTGGCTAGTGAGTGCACTGTCTGGATGCCAAGAAAAATGTAATACAGAGGACCTGAAGGAAAATTAGCTGCAAAAAATGGCAAGGAACAGCGACTGGGGAAAGGACTGCAGCTGTTCGGCAAAAACAGTGCAAGCTCCAGACATGACTTCCAGTAACCTAGAGGAAAACATAAGACACCTGCACACAGACTAGGTTAAAATAAACAAAACACAGATGGAGTATATCAATTCAAACAACAAAAGGCTGGAAAATGGAAGCTTTAAGTAGATATTTCAATGAGGTGATAAAACTGCAAAAATTAGACGTCGAAATGAAGAAAAGGCTGGCTGAATAACAGACTGCTCAAGAAGAGATGTTTCAAAAAATAATAGAATTAGAGGACAGAGCACATAGGGAAATCCTAAGATGTCCGGCTATACCAGAGAAGCTGGAAGGAGCAGACTGTATTAGTTTTATGAAAGCACAAATAAGAAAATGGACTGGTATTCCACAGTAGGAGTTGTTAATCTAAAGGACACATTGTGTTTATGCTCCAAATCTGGCTATGAGAAAGAAAACTATACCATTAATAGTCAAGATGCAATCCTACCAACAGAAGGAATTGATTCTGACAAAACTGTGGCAGAAGAAAAAAGTACTAAAAAATGGGAGACAGCAGAGTGTTTGTGCAGAATGACTACTCATTGTACACCAGGCAGAACAGGAGTACATTTATTCCACTAGTCAAAGAATGTTGAGAAGCAGGCATGAGATTCAAACTGCTATATCCAGCTATCTTCAAAATATTCTTCACTGGACAGACAAAAATAATTTTTTGATGAAGTATATGCTAAGGAGGAAATACAAACGTTTATCCAACAAAAACTCAGCTGTGGAACAGAAAGAGATTCTGCTTCATGTTCTTCTGGTAATAAAGATGACAGAGACACTGTGCCAGTAAAACCTTTTCCAATGTTTCAGAGGAAAATGCTGGAGAGAGAGAGGAGTTGACTAGAAAAACTGAGTATGTTGGAAATGAAGCAGAGACAGGATCTGAGAGATGGAGATGAACAGGAATAAAACCAGTAACTCTGAAACTGACAAATGTGGGATTACAAAGCAATAATTATATTTGTGATATATAACATAACAGAAAATCTGGAAATATTTGACTTTTTTGGACTTTGTTGGACTTGCGGGGGACTCTAATATGTATGCCCTACTTCATGTCATTAATGTTCAGAAAAATACTTAAGGGAGGGGAAGAGGAGAGAGAAAGTTAACTATAAGTAAAACATTTTTTCTTAACAGTACTATTTTTATAGTATATGATTTTCTTTGCATGCTATAAAGCAACGTTTTCTCAGTTGTTTTTAAGTGTAATTGGGGATACTATTGAAAACAAGTGCTCTTGTTTTTTTTCTTTCTCCCTTCTCTCTTTCTCCTTTATAATTTTTAAGAAATGTATTTGCTGTATCCAGGATTATTTGTAAGCTTCTGAGTCCCCCAAGCCTTTCTGTGTTGGAGGGAAGCCTTCTAGCTTATCAGTGGGAGTGGTAAGCACTAGGTAATCTGTCTACCACATAAGGAGTGGTTCTGGCCCAGAATTTGTAGTTATTGGCCGTTTGGGCGGTCTTCCATCTCTCTCAACTTTCTGATTTGAAGGCCTGCATTTGCACTTGTTTCTGTCCTGTAACTCCTGGGCCCATCTCATTTGCTCACTCAAAAAAAAAAAAAATGTATCTGCTTTTACTGTATTTGTGTTTCTTCCTACTTTATTTTGCTTTTGTGTCATCTTAAAAGTACTCAATTGTATTTATTACTGCTTGGTGTAACTCATTCTAAGCCTTTTAGTTTAAGCACTTGGGCTTCAGACCAGTTGTTTTACATTAAGAAGGTTTGTGGTCTGCAATGTGGTGGCAGGACAGGTAGCTTACATCCTTCTAAGTTGGGAACTGCTGATTGAGGGCTCAGTGTCTGTTATTCTAAAAGTGTATTAATTCTGGTTTAAGCACTTGGGCTTCAGGCCAGTTATTTTACATTAAAAGGGTTCGTGGTCTGCACTCTTGTGGAAGGAGAAGCTAGACTCTGCCCTTCTGAGCTGGGAATTTCTGGTAAAAGGCTTATAGTGCCTGCATATTTGAACTGCTTCTTACTGAAATTGG
This sequence comes from Protopterus annectens, assembly GCF_019279795.1. Lineage (NCBI taxonomy): Eukaryota > Metazoa > Chordata > Ceratodontiformes > Protopteridae > Protopterus > Protopterus annectens. The sequence goes on along the minus strand of NC_056739.1, from coordinate 708,842,156 downwards.
TACACTTTGTTTGCTGTAGCATAGACTAGATCCAGGCCTGCTGAATCTAGCTTTGTTTGTATAACTTGAGCACTAATCCAGGCATTCTTTAAAGTATTCAACTGTATTTATTACTGCTTGGTAGTAACTTTATTAAAGTGTAGCTATCATTCTAAGTCTTTTGGATTAAGCACTTGGGCTTCAGACCAGTTGTTTTACATTAGGAAGGTTTGTGGCCTGCACTGTGGTGGCAGGACAGGTAGCTTACATCCTTCTAAGTTGGGAACTGCTGATTGAGGGCTCAGTGTCTGTTATTCTAAAAGTGTATTAGTTCTGGTCTAAACACTTGGGCTTCAGGCCAGTTATTTTACATTAAGAAGGTTCGTGGTCTGCACTCTTGTGGGAGGAGAGGCTGGACTCTGCCCTTCTGAGCTGGGAATTTCTGGTTAAAGGCTTATAGTGCCTGCATATTTGAACTGTTTCTTACTGAAATTGGTACACCTTGTTTGCTGTAGCATAGACTAGATCCAGGCCTGCTGAATCTTGCTTTGTTTGTATGCTTGTTGTTTGTTTGCTTGTTATTTCCCTGAAACGCTAATTCCACCTAAAACTCGGCTTTTCAGCGCTTCTGTGGATCCCTAGTGATATCTGCATTGATTACTGTACTTATTTCCTTGTTTCACTTGAAAGAAAGTTACTGTTTTTCGTTTTTGCATTTAAGTTACCTGTAACACATTGCTGCCCCCCTGACATCTCGGATGCTCAGGTAAGAGCCGCCCTCTCCAAAGCAAAAAACACAGCATCAATGGGACCAGACGGTGTCCCGGGCTGCGTCCTACATGAACTCCAAGAAGAGCTAAACCCAAACATAAAACTACTGTTCAATCTCAGCCTTACTACAGGATATGTACCCAAAGAGTGGCGTACAGCAACTGTGGTCCCTCTCCACAAAGGTGGTGCCTCAACGGATCCTGGAAACTATCGCCCCATAAGCCTGACTAGCTTGGTCTGCAAAGCTATGGAAAGGATAATCATGGACCTCATAAATAAAGATATTGGGGACCTACAGACACTGGATCCTACCCAGTTCGGCTTTGTTAAGGGCAGATCCTGCCTCTTAAACCTGGTTGATTTCTTTGAAACAGTCACCAAGGCCATTGACAGGGGGAAGGTGGTCCACACAGCCTACCTGGACCTTGCAAAAGCCTTCGATACAATACCCCACTCGGGCATTATAGATAAGCTCACCAGCTTAAATATAAACCCCTATGTCACTAGATGGGTTGCAAACTGGCTCAAGGACAGAACCCACATGGTTAGAATTGCTGGAGCCATGTCAGACTCCAAACCAGTTACAAGTGGCGTCCCACAAGGCTCAGTCCTGGGACCTCTCTTGTTCAGTATATATTTCTCGGAGGTACAGGCCAACATGGAAGGACTGTGGCTGACCAAGTTCACAGATGACTGCAAACTGGGCACCATAATCGACTCTCCAGCCGACACAAGCATCCTCCAAAAGGGCCTCATAGAAACAGACAACTGGTGCCAGAGCCATGGCTTCAAGCTAAACGCCAAAAAGTGTATAGTCATCCCCTTTGGCAAAAACAAAGTGCCCACAAATTACCACATAGGTGGTAATCCATTAAGTACAGAAGAAATAATTAGGGACCTGGGGACCCAAGTTGATAGCAATCTCTCATTTGACAACCACGTGGCCAAAGTGGTTAGAAAACATTTTATATAGCCCACCTAATCATGAAGGGATTCACATCTAGATCAGGGAGGTCATTGTGCCGCTTTACTCATCCCTCATCAGGCCCATAATTGAGTACAATGCCCCTTTGGGATGTACCTTACCAGACACCTGCAGCAACTGGAAAGACCCTAAAAGTACCTCACCAAGAGGATCAAAGGGCTCAAAAAGATGCCATATGCTGCCCAGTTAAAGAAACTCCAGCTCTACTCAGTGGCATACCGCCTGTTCAGAGGTGATCTGTGCCTGACGATAAAGCCATGTCCAACCCGAATTAATGGACATGCTGCACCTCAGAAAATCCAAATCCTATCGAGCTACACGCCGAGAGACTTGAACCTCAGCACTGAAATAAATAGGACATGCTGGAGGGACAGATTCATAACCCAGAGGCTCCCTTCACTCTGGAATAAAATCCCAGTCCAGGTTAGGCAGAGTCCCTCATTGACTCTCTTCAAGAGGAATCTTGATGAGTGGATGGAAGATCATAGGTTTACCCCGGGTATGACTTCTGTGTCACTGTTAGACAGAGGCACAGTATACTAACCTCAAAAAAGGGCATAGCAAAATTAATTTAAAATGGGTGGCGAAAGCCAAACACATTCTGGCTGGGCTTATAAATGCCCTAGGGCAGATAGCCTAGTATGAACCTATGAACCTATGTGGTACATCAACATACAAGGGGGAACCAGGTTGTATCCCCTTTTCAGATTAGCCATGTTAGCTTGGGATACAGCTTCACAGCACAGTCTCACTCTTCAGGCATCCTGAAGTCTGTCAGAGCATAATTATGTTACAGACAAACTGAGCAGGACCAGGGCAGACCCTCAAGAATGGAAACTAGATTCTTCCAAGATTTGATTCATATGTGCAGAATTCCTCAAGTAAACCTCTTTGCCTCCTCTCTGAACAGTCAACTGGCAAAATTCTGTTGCAGGACTCCATTCAAAAAGGCCTGAAAGACTGATGCCTTTTCTTTTCTTTGAACTGGAATGTTCCTGCGTAACTTTGTACTAATATCCAGGGGACTTCTGAAGATTCAGAAGGAATCCCCCAAGATCATAACAGTGGTTTGATCTTCTTTTTGAAATGGCTAGAGACAATTATCACAAGCATCCTCACAGACTGGATTTACTCACACAAGAACAATGGTGTTTGATACACCCTGACATCAATCATCTTCAACTGACTGCCTGGATGATAGGGTCTTAATTCCTTTTACGACCTGTTTTCTGAGGATGTGCAACAAGTACTAATGGAGGCAAGAAAGCCTGCTACTAGAAATTCATATATTAGTAAATGGAAAAGGTTTTCTACTTGTTGCCAACAACATAACCCATTCAGGGCTAATTGTTCTGTTTTTTTTCAATATTTATGTGTTACTATACTATGGCCTTTCTTTTTTAAGCAAGAAACATCTTTAAGGAATTATCACTTATGACACAGGCAATCTTACATTTTATATAAATGAAAACAAACCATATAGATATATTTTCAGTTGCGAATATTACACATCACTCAATCTTCTACAGTCATTGTCAGTTCCACCATTTCCATTTTTTACAGTCATTGTCAGTTCCATCATTTCCATTTTTTTCTATGTAATTTGCTCTAACCCTTTTCTAAAAGTCCCACTTCCAATTTTTTCTGTGTTGCTATATTCACTACTTCTAGAATAAGAAGTTATGTACCTACCATAACGTTCCATGTTAGTTGTCTTCTTCTCGCCTTCTTTCTTGCTGGATGGGTTCGGAGCCGAACCTCGGCTCCAACTCGGCCAATACTAAAGCTCGAGAGCTAATTCCACCGGCTCGAGGCTCCCCTATATCCCACAATGCTAGGCGGTAACTACTCAGATCTCGTTTGATAGCTAAACCAAGCAGTTCTGGTCTCCATAGTATGGAGAAAAAAGAACCCATCTATATAAACCTGAATGTAAGCTACACAAACATAAAAGGGGGAATAGAGGTGGTAGAACATGTGGGAAGGAATCTCCAAAGGAAGATCCCAAAATTTCCTATCGGTCTGTCCAGGCTAGGGGGAAGGAGGGTGGGACGCAAGAAAGAAGGCGAGAAGAAGACAACTAACATGGAATGTTATGGTAGGTACATAACTTCTTAATGTTAAGTTGTCAATCTCGCCTTCATTCTTGCTGGATGGGACCGCGTCCCTAGCACCTTATTCCGGGTGGCCTATCGGAACAGACTCTTGAGAACAGTGGAACCAAAGTTGGCATGGTTTCTGGAGGCCATATCCAATTTGTAATGTAAAATGAAGGTATGAGGAGAAGCCCAAGTGGCTGCTGCACAAATGGAATCTATAGGCAGCCTGTCCTGAAAAGCTACAGATGTAGCTAATGTCCTAGTTGAATGAGCTCTAGGTCTTGAAGGCAGTTTTTGATGTCTGATTTCATAGATGAAGGTAATTATAGAGGTAAGCCATCTTGAAATGGATACCTTAGTACCTGGAAGGCCCAATTTCCCTTCCGCATAAGACAGGAAAGGTTGATCAGATTTCCTGAACTGTTTAGTCCTGTCTAAATAATATCTAAGTTGGCGGTGAACATCTAGAAAATGTAACTTTTGTTCCAACCTGTTGGAATAGTCAGGGAAAAATACTGGGATATCAATCATTTGGTTCAGATTTGTCTCAGAGGAAACTTTAGGTAGGAAGGATGGATTAGTCCGGAGGGACACCCTATCTTTGTGGAAAACTAAGTAAGGAGGACGACTGCACAGAGCATGAAGTTCAGATACCCTTCTAGCTGAAGTTATGGCTACTAGAAAAAGTGTTTTCCATGAGAGCAGCTTAAGAGGGCATGAAGCCGCTGGTTCGAAGGGGGGGGGGGGAATCAAGGATGCCAGAACCAAATTCAAGTCCCATTGAGGTGGGGGATCTTTGATTGGGGGCTTGAGCATAAAAACACCTCTTAAAAAGGCTTTGCAGAGCTTATGGGACATGATACTGGAGTCTGAGACTCCTACATGAAAATTAGATATAGCAGCTAGTTGTGCTCTAATGGTAGATGAAGAAGAGCCTAAATGGAAGAGCTCTGCCAGAAAGTCTAGGATAGACTGGATAGGTGCAGTGAAGGGGTCTATATTCTTTGATGCTGCCCAGAAGGAAAAACGTTTCCATTTACTATTATAAATCTTCCTGGTAGAAGATTTGTGAGAGGCTATCAGGATGTTCCGGACTGAATGAGAGATTAAGGGAAGCCTGGCTAGGGTAGGAATTGGAGAAACCATGCTGTGAGGTTGAGAGAATGAAGGGAGTGGTGCAGCTGGCCCGACTGGTGGGTCAACAGATCTGGCACCGGGTCCAGATGCCAAGGCTGCTCCAACAGGTAATGATGGAGGAACGGAAACCATATCTGTCGAGGCTAGTAAGGGGCAATGAGGATCATTGTAACTCTCAAGGCGATAGCTTTCTGAATTAATTGAGATATCAGTGGAAAAGGGGGAAAGGCATACAGAAGTCCCCGGGGCCAATCGTGGACTAGAGCGTCTCTGGTGGGATGGCCTGGTAACGGGAAGAGAGTGAAGAAGTCATGACACTTGCTGTTTTGGGGAGTAGCAAAAAGATCGCAGCAAGGCTGGCCCCATCTTTGGAAGACTTCTTCCAGCACTGATTTCTTCAGAGACCACTCATGGGGCATCAGAATGGCCCTGCTCAACTTGTCCGCAATCACATTGGACTTCCCGGGAATGTGCGTTGCTATCAGAAAACGCTGAGAAGAAATTGCCCACTGCCAAAGTCTGAGTGCCTCTTGACATAAGGGGTAGGACCTGGTTCCGCCCTGTTTGTTGATGTACCACACTACGGACATGTTGTCCGTCTGAATTGCAATAGTCCCCGTGGGAAGAGAGTCCTGAAGGGCTTGCAACGCTAAAAGCACTGCTCTCATCTCTAAGACATTTATGTGCAAGTGGCACTCGAAAGGTTGCCACGTGCCCTGGACTGTCCTGCCCTGATAATGCCCCCCCTACCCGATCAGGGAGGCGTCCGTTGTCACCGTGGCGACTGGGGGGGAGGCGAAAGGTCTGCCTTGGAGAACTTGAGGTGATGTGATCCACCAAGACAGGTGATTCTTGCATGATTGAGTTATTAATATGATGTGAGACATCGGGAGCTGTTGGAAGGACCATTGAGTAAACAGCATCCATTGGAGGATCCTCATGTAGAAACGAGCTAAGGGGAGAAGGGTGTTAGTAGCTGCCATGAGTCCTAATACCTTCAAGACTACCCTGGCTTTGACCTTGTTGCATTGTAATAGAAGGTAAACTTGTTTGCAGATATCTAACACTCTTTGCTCTGTAAGTCTGGCGGAAAGATTGAGTGTGTCTAAGGTGGCGCCTATAAAGGTAATAGATTAACAAGGCAGATTTTTTGAAATTTATTGAAATGCCTAGAGCTTGGCAAGTTTGGATGGTGAAGTCTCTGGCTAGAAGCAGTTGATGTCTGGTGGTGGCGGTAAGGAGCCAGTCATCTAAATATGGAAACACCTGGAATCCTTGACGTCTCAAGTGAGCCGCGACCACTGCCATGCATTTGGTAAACACTCGGGGGGCTGTAGTGAGACCAAAGGGCAGGGCTCTGAACTGGTAGTGACTGGCTCCCAGCCTGAAGTGGAGAAACCTCCTGGAGCGTCTGTGCATTTTGATATGGTAGTACGCATCCTGAAGGTCTATCAAGTACATCCAATTATCCTGACCCAAGAAGGGTGGAATGGACTGTAGCGTGACCATCCGGAATTTTGTTTTTTTGATATAATTGTCTAACTTGCTGAGATCCAGTATAGGTCTCCAGTCCCCTGTTTTTTTTGGTACCAAAAAGAATTTGGAGTAGATTCTGGATCCTTGCTGGTCTGCTGGGACTGATTGGATAGCTCTTTTTGATAGCAACATTGATATTTCTAGTGCTGCTTGTTCCCTTAGACTGGGTGGAACGTCTGGAAGGGATCCTTTGGGTTGGGAAGGGGTGTGAATAAAGGGAATTTTGTAACCCTCGGATATGATTGACTGTACCCATTTGTCTTGGGTGAGGGAAAGCCAGGCTTTTGGGTACAGTGATAAACTTCCCCCGACTGCCTCCGAAGGTGGACAGCCGGGCAGCTCCTCAGGGATGCTGAAAGGGTTTATCAGAGAAAGTTTCTCTGCTACCCTGGTATTGCAGACCTCCTCTGCCTCTAGGGCGGCATCTATTGTTATTCCCCCCTCTGCCTCAAGAGGGGAATCGACCTTGTGCGTCAGATGAGACTCCCTGAGGCTTGCGGAACCACATTTTTCCTCCCCTCTGACCTTTTGGATAAGGTCTAGAAGGGGTAGAAAAACGGACTCCCATGGCAGAGAGAGTCTTACCTTCCAATTCGCACCTAGTCAATGTATCCTTCACCTGAGGACCAAACAATGTTGAGCCATCAAAGGGGGAATTGGTGAAGGACACCTTGAAAGGGTCTGCAAAATTGCAAAGCCGCATCCAGGCGTGACGTCGTAAAGCTACACCTGTGCCTGCGGCCCTACTCACCCCATCAGCAGCATAGGAGATAAGCCGCATGGAGGAGTTAACAATCGAATTCAGGGTTGCCAACTGGGAGTTCATTTTGTCTTGGAACCCCTCAGCTGTTGCATCCTGTATAGCCTCACCCATATCTTTGAGCAAATCTCTCTGGAGACGGGTGAAGTGACACAAGTAGTTCAGCGACCACATTGAGAAGGTCGCTGAGGAAAACATCCACTTACTGTACCTGTCCATGGTCCTAGAATCCTTATTAGGAGGATGGACAGGTACCGAAGGATCGGCTAACTCCTTCTTAGTGGCTGCGGCCACCACCATGGCATCAACAGAGACACCTTTTGATAGAAACTCTTTCTCCTTAGGGGCAGTAATAAATTTTGACGGCCTCCTTGGGGTAGGTTCCACTGAATCAGGGGCCATCCAAGCCTTCCTTGCCACCACTTCCATAAGGGGGTCAAAGGGAGGAGACACCCAGGAGGTGGAAGGGCGAGAGCCAAACGCCTCAAGGTAAACTGACTCATCCTCTGAAGGGTTAAGGGCAGGCCAGTTCCCCCTCTGTTTCAGGATTTCAAGGATGTCAGCAAAGGAGACATCCTCAGAGGGGGACCGAGGGGAACCTTCAGATTCCTCCACGTCAGTGTCAGAGGTGATAGACTCAGGGGAGTCAATGTGCTTCCTCTTGCACTGTCTCTTCCGAGGGGGTTCTCCTACCGGATCAGGAGAGGCCTCGGAAGAGGAGGAAATTCCCAATGGGGAAACCTGAGGAGCTGGCTCTCTGCGGTCTGATACAAGGGGATGGGTAGAAATCACCACAGGCACTGAAAAGGGAGGAGCTGACGGAACTGACTGTGGGGTAGACACTGGGTCTAGCATGCTCCGCATGACCTTGAAGGCGCCCCTATCAGGCAAGGCCGGAGGTCCCCGCTCCGAGGAGACAAGGACCCGCCCCCCCGGCACCAACAGGGACGGCTCTGAGGCCGATGTCGGAGCCGAACTTACCAGCGCCGACACCCCGAGAGGGAGAATGGGGTCGGACAAGGGTCCAATGCCACTCGCCCCCTCGGAGCCGACGAGGGATGCCTGGTACCGAGATCCCTCCAATGAGGAAATCGGAGCAGACGACGGAGCCAAAAGGGAAGGTATCGGCTCCGAAGCACCGACAGCCATGGCTCCGATGAGCCCCGGCTCCGAACTCAAAGGAGTTGGAGGAGGAATAAAATCAGGGATGGAAATAGCCACTGACTGTTGAGTAGGGCTATGCAGCATTTGGGCCAGTGCCCTGGACTTGAGAAGTCTACTCACCACCCTTTGTAAATCATGGTCGGACAGCCTGGAGGACCGAGAGGAGTGAGACCTATGGCTCCGTTCTGATAGAAGAGGAGATCCTGGTGCCGAATGGATGGAGCCGATGGAAGGGGACCTAGACCTCTTCTTAGCAGGTGGCTCTGATAAGCCTATCGGAGCCAACTGAGTCTTGTCAACCTCGGCTCCAGCCGGAGCCGAGGTGATAGTATGAGATTTGGAAACATCGGCTCCAGCTGGAACTGATGTCGAAGCCGATCTAATGCTTCCAGGGGACGGCTCAGAAACTGGAGCTGACGATCTGGAAGTCTTAGAAGGCTTCCCCAACACAGACTGGGTCGGGGGGCCTTCAGGCTTTAACAAGCCACACAAGATCAATTTATTTTTGCGTTCCTGCAGGACTCTAGGGCTGAATGCATGGCATACAGCACGAGTCCTGCAGGGGCAAAGGTCCCAGGCAATATGCACAAGAAGTGTGACCATCTGTCAGAGACATTTTCTGACAGCACGAATCACACTTCTTGAAGCCTGAGACCTTGGAGTCTTTAGACATCCTAACTCAGTGTAAAAACACAAGCACAACACACAAACACACCCTTAAGCAAAAAATAAAAATTCAGTCACACTGAAGGACTAGGGGAAGGAGAGGGAGAGGGCCAAAGGCCTAAAAGTTAAGAAGGGAATAAAAAGGGATTTCAGACACTAGAGGGGACCCGATTTAAACTAATGAAATACTATAAATAAAACTATGGTAAAAGGAAAAATATTAGGGGTTGAAATAGAAGTTTCTAATTAGAAAACTTACTAACCTGCCAGAGCCGGTAGAAGAAGCACCTCGTCAGCTAAGCGTCAAACGAGATCCGAGTAGTTACCGCCTAGCATTGTGGGATATAGGGGAGCCTCGAGCCGGTGGAATTAGCTCTCGAGCTTTAGTATTGGCCGAGTTGGAGCCGAGGTTCGGCTCCGAACCCATCCAGCAAGAATGAAGGCGAGATTGACAACTTAACATCTGTTGGTTTAGACTTTAATTTCCATTTTCTAGTAATTGCTTTTTTGGCAGCAACCAGAATTAAACTCCAGTTTGCTCACCTAGTATTTCTGACAAAGTAGTCTGCAGGGAATTTTTAATCTTCCACATCATTACACTCCCAAAAAATGTGTTCACAGTTACCTCTTTCTTCCCAATCAGACCTCCAACATTTGCAATCTACCAGAGGAAAACTTTGGCGTCTGCTTTGGAGATAGGAAAACACTTCCAAGCAAAGATCCTAAATCTTCTAGACTTTGCTGCATATTTGGGAGCTATACCATATATCCTCTCATTGTTTCTTTGTGAATTGCTTATGCAGTCTCTTACCAATCCTTTCTAACCTCCTCTGATTGATTCCTATAGTTTTCATGCAGTATTTCATTTGCCCCAATTATCCCTTTTAACGACAACTATTGTTCTAGATTCTACTATAAATTCTACCAAAAACTCTACCAGTGCTTGACTTTCAGTTAGGATCACCCATATTCCTTTGTGTTTGCATATACCTTCCCTACCAGGGATTGGTATCAAAGTAATCTCTAGCCTGCAATCCAAGTGAATTCTTGGACACTTAACATTCTGTTACCTTTCCCTCTCTAATTATTTACTTCCAATACCTTGGTTCCTTTGCCAGTTTTCTCCAGTAAATTCTAGCTCCCCTTGCCTATTCTCTATACTCCAGTTGCAGTCATCCCTATTGGCAGCATTTCCTTTCTCCATCCCCAAGTTGGCTTAGTTCTTAGAATACTTTCTGCTACTTAATGAATATAATATTCTTTATGGTTATGGTTATTTTCCTTAAGGATCTGCATCCAAAATGCCAGTCTCTAGTTCTTGAGCTTTGTCATTTCATCATTGTCCCTTTCTACTTTTAATTATAATTTTCTGCTTGTGCTGTGGATAGGAACCTTAACTGTGTATCTCTGAAATACTTATTCAAATCAAGTAATCCAAAACCACCTTGTTCTAACAGAAGGATCTACTTATCCCACTTGATTCTTGCTCTCTTCCCCTCCCAGATAAAATCATTCAACTCTTTATTAATTGCTATCCACAACTTCTCCTCTCATGGATAAAAATATTCCTGACGTGTGTTTACAACTAAAGAGACTAAACATTTTCACTGCTCATATCTTGCTATCAATACCCATAAATCAGAACTTCCAATTTCTCAAGGTTTTCTTCATTCTTACTGGGTAGGTTCGGAACTGCTCATCAGTTCCAATTCGGCCATATATTAAAGCTTGAAGACTTCCACTTGGCTCGTGGCTGAGTCCCTATCCCATCATGCACTGGTGTAGTTTCCCAGATCTCGTTTGCCGGTAAACAGATTGGAGGCTCTTCATCTTGGCCATGGCTAAGTGTTGAACATTTTTCAAAGTAATTATCTTTATTCCTAGTTTTTTGCTTATATAGTTAGTTATATAGCTTCTTTAATGAGTTGCTTCTCTTTCAGTGTGTGTGTGTTCTTTACACATATTTAGACTTTTTTGGATTGTGGTTGGCCGTCGCTCCTTCTCATCAGGCCTTTCTCCTCCTATCCCATCTGAACTTCCTAACCCATGGTTTAAGGGTTTTGTTAAACTTTTCCGTGGGCGCACTGTTTAAGTTAGAAGTGCGTCCAACTCACTGTTGTTTCTATTCCTTCTCTTAAGCTTGTAGTTAGCTTGTGCCCGTTTAAGTTAGAGAGGAAAGCTACTTCCCTTCTCCTTCTTTTCTTCTGCAAATTGTTAAGGTGTAGTGTACCTTTTTGAAAATCTTAGATGTTTGATGTTAGTGTGTGGTGTGCATTTATATATATATTTGCATATCCTCTTAGTGTGTTGTTTGAGTTGTATACCTTTAAAGTGTGGTATTAGTCTTCAGTTTACTA